>NW_021939546.1:12117453-12118585 GCF_001715985.3 Manacus vitellinus
GCTGGACCTCGCACCACAAAAACTCCTGAAAGTAACGTTACCCTGACCCTAATAAAAATCTGTTTCAGTCCTCTAGGGATTAAGATTGAAATCCACCAGCAAAAAGACTATGGACCACTACATGGGTAAAGAACAGCCAAGTTAAAAAGGTGGCAGGCTTAATTCCACTTCCAAGAACAGCTGAGAATTTTTCTGCCCTGTGACATGTCCTAGTTTTCCTGCTACTGAACATCCTGCTCACAAAAGGAAGAGCACAGACAGGACAGTCTCAGGTGACCAGTAGGGGCTGGTGACTCACAGAGAAAGGCTTTATGGTGACCTGGTCAGGGTTTGAGGTGAACCAACACCATACACCTCCTCAGCCACGTTGTTGGTTTCCTGGGCAAGAAAGTAAAGCTGGCTGCAGCCAGGAGGCTCTTCCAGCCACTGGCAGCAACAGGAGACAGTGAGGGACAAGTGACAGCTTTCCCCCAAGGGTGGGGAAGGAAGTTTTCTTTCCTAGAAAAGGGTCTTGAAAATAATCTTTGTGGCTCCAACAGATAAATTCTTCCCCGTGGGACTGGGCTGCAGCTGCTGCATATCATGGCTGAAAAAAAAGGATACTCCCACAAGTGAGAATGACTCTTTCTGCTAAATTGGGCTCTGACACCCACTGATTTCACCTTAACCCAGTGCAAATCAGAAGCACAAGAACCTGGAAATAAACAGAAAGCACTTCCACGGGAACTCTGAACATTTTAATATGGAAAATTACAGAACATCAACACGTTTTTTTTGCACAACTTCACATCTTCCAGGAGCACAGAGGCAGTGACACGCTGCCAGGAAGCCGTTTTGTTGATGCTCAGCATGGAGGATGGACGGCAGGAAGCAGAACTGTGATCCAGGAACCGCTGACACCGGCTGTGGAAGCAGGTGGACGTTCACGCCCACCTTCACTTCAGTTTACTAAAAAGTTTGTGAGCAACCTGGAAGAGAGAGAGAGAGACCTCAGTAATTCGTGGTTTAGGGATGGAAACCAGCAGAGTGTTACCACCTGCCTCTTGGTTTTCTGGACCACCAATGCACATGGCCCTGCAGCCTCCCCCCAGCTCCTCTCGTGGTTCTGCAACAAGTCACTCAAGAAAACTAA
>NW_021939546.1:12120096-12232402 GCF_001715985.3 Manacus vitellinus
CCAAAGTGATGGGGTGGGAGGCTGCGGGGATGCCCCCAAACCTGGAGGGACGAGTCCCACACTAGAGGGACCCTCCGCTGGAGAGGGGAGCCCCGACCCAGGGGGGTGAACCCTCTGTGCAGGAGGGATACCCCCAGAACACTGTCCCTGCCACCGGGGCTGGGACACTCCCCTGCATCCAAACCCTCGTGCTCTGTCCCACACCCCGGCAGGGTTCCCGCACCGCTGCGGGCCCTGCTGTAACTTCGCTCCTTTTGAGGACCAACAAAACCTGACATTTTTAACTCGTGCCCCGTCAAAGGTGGTGGTTTTCCCCCTGCCTTGTGCCGCAGGGTCTGGGTCTGTGCTCCCGGCACCCCAGTGAGCCCCAGGGCAGAGCACTGGGATGGGGAGAGGGGTGAAAGCACCCCGTTGATGGTTTTTCCCCCCCAGGCCTCTCGACACAGCCCATCTGGCGCCAGCTGTGGGATGATGTGATGAAGACCAGGCCTCCCAACTCAGAGGTGAGGAAACACTAAGGTGGGAGAAGGGGCACGACACAGGTGCCGTTTTCCATGAGGTTTTGTTTCTGGCCACTTCTAAGCGATTGCTGGGACTTGTTTATAAGCATTCATAGAGCTCCAGACCAAAGCATGACCCTGGTAGCACAAACATTTTGGGAAGCAGGGTTCATAAAAGGAACGGAAGTGTGCAGCCACACCCTTCATCTCCCAACAGTGAGTTTGCCAAAAGAATAAAATCTGTCTTCAGAGATTCTCAGGGAAACAAAGGATAAAAACAGTATCTTTTGTCGTGCTTACACCTACGCTGGTAAAAACTCTGCTGATGTCTTAGAAAGCATGAGAAAAATACTTAGAGAAGACAGTGAGTTTGCAGAATGGTTTTATGTAGGAAAACTGAAGCAGCTTCATTGAGTCATCATAAAAGAATCATTAGCAGGCAACTTAATGACAGCCTGTAAATAGATGCTCAGGAAGAAAATTGCCGATGACGTGGTTTTCAATAGGCAAAAACATGGCTCAGCTTCAAACCACTGAATATGTTTAAACTGGGACAGAAACAGAATGAAGAGAGCCATGGGAGTAAACTCAGGTTTTCAAGGAATACACTGAGGAAGGATGTTGAGAAGTAGAAAGGTGGTCTCAGTGGAGGTAGCAGGAGGGGTTTTTGGACACCGCATTTACCAGGTTAGCAGACAGCAAAAATTTAGCTTAAAAAGAACGAGAAAAACGCTGAACTTTTTGTTCCTGTGCCCTGTTCAATTGCAGAATATAACCTGTTGGAGGAAGAAGTTCCTTGAAACGTTCTTCTCCAATGTTCTCCACGGTGTCTTGGACGTTTCCTCCGACTGGCGCCTCAACGACCATCACTTTTCGCCGCTGCTCCACAGCTCCCCGCACGTGTCCCAGCTCACCCTCTGCAACATGCTGCAGGGCGCCGTGGAGCTCGCTGCTGAGCACAACCACAAAGTGCTGGAAAACCTGGCTGGCTCCCTGCACGTCCTGAAGTTCCAGCACCTCCTCTCCTCCGACCAGTCCATCAGGCGTTCGCTGGTTTTGCTCCTCCACCGGCTGATTCACCACGGCTCTGTCAGCCAGGTGTCCATGTATTCCTGGCCTGTTCCCGACACGGTTCTTCTCGTTCTCATTTTGAGCATGAGCGCTGGGTTTTGGCGCTCAGGAAATGCCCTCGCTTATCAGTGTGGCCTTTGCAGAGAGGACAGAGCCCCAAGCCAGGAGTTGGTGCAGGAGCGAGCAGAGAGTGGCCGTGACGCTGAGAGGGAGGGGAGCAGTGGTGAGAACCAGAAGGGATTCCCTGAGGCCTCAGTGGAGGCTGATGCTCACCTGAACTCTGTCCTCTCTGTCCCAAGAAGCTCTCCCCTGCAAAACCAACCGTGTGAGGAGGCCAGCAGCGAGGGGCCCTGTGACCACACCAGCATTCAGGGGGGATCTTCCCCTCGCTGTGGCTCAGGGCAGCTGTCCTGTCACCCTGTTCTTCGAAAGACACGCAGACGGCTGAAACCCGCAGTGGGGAGGAAACGTCGCTGCCTCAGACGGAGCAGGGGACCCTATGCTGACCCAGAAGACCTGTATGATTTTGTTTTTACTGTTGCTAGAGAGGGTAATTCAGGGCTACTTGACAAAACCAGCAGCACGGAGGACGAAAACACAGAGAACTGGACTAGTTCCTCCCCTGGATCTCCATGCACTGGCCGTGCTGGCTGTAAGAAAAGAGGAGGACCTGCTGGGATCTTTTCTCTGAAAGCTGCTCAGCGCTTCCGAAGTGTGTCCACTCTGGAATTGTTCTCCATTCCTTTGACTGGGGAGACATGTCGGACTCTGAGTAACCTGCTGAGCTCCTGGGTGTCTTTAGAAAACTTGGTTCTGTCTTACAACGGTCAGTGCTGTGAACAGGGTGTTCCTTCCAGCCCTGCTCTAATGGTCTGAACTTACTGCTCGGGTGTTACCCTGGTTTTGTTTTTACTGGGAGGGGCATTGTAAGAGTATTGGTGCCTCATCTTAGGTGTCAGGAGAGATGTTTAATCAGTGTGAGGACTTGTTTGAGGGAGAGGATGGGGCCCTTCTGCTCCAGAACACCCCCAGCTTTGTGCTTAAACACCCTTCCGAGAGGGCGAAGGGAAGAGCTGGATCTCCATCTCCCACGTGCACAGTGTAGCTTTAGAACACACGGTTGCAGCAGTCAGTGAGTTTAGCCTTTGACTCGGGTTGCGTGGCTGTTGGTGCAGCTCCAGCTGCGTGTGCATCAGTGTCTGTACGGACACAGCTAACACCTCTCTGTGCCAATGCTGTTCCAGGCCTGGATGCCAACATCTGCTGCATCCTCTCTGGGCTCCGGGCCCTCTCCCGCCACCCGGGCTGCCGCCTCCGTGTGCTGCGCGTGAGCGACGTCTTCTCCCACATGCCTTGCATGGAGCTCGTTCGCTGCATCCTGAGCGCCTTCCCACAGCTCCACACGCTCTCGGTCAGCTTCGACCTCAAAAACCAGCCGGAGGGGAACAGGCCAGAGGGAAATCCAAGTTGCAGTGAGGTAGAAATCCCAGGTAGGAATCATCCTCCTGAGTGATGACCAGGACTTGGCAGGCAGATCCGGCTGTAAAAGCTTGGCACGCGCTTCACACACTCCACACTATTATGGTGGTGTGTTATTAGGCAATTACAGCCTTTCTGATTTAGATGTTGCAGTTTGTCACTTCTGGCCTGTGAGGTGCTCTGTGGAGCCTGAGTCTTGGAGAAAGCTGTATGCCAGCCTGCTGCAACATCAGCTTCGTACAGGGCCAGTCATGACCTGCTGGCTGTGACTGCCCATGGGGAGCGTATCCCACCAGATCTGTAAATTGATTGGGAGCTTCCCTTTTGTCTGTGCCATTGACTATGAGGTTCTAAGCCTTAGACAGATCCTTATGCAGAAGGAAGGCATCCCTTGGTCATCAGTACCACAGAAGGTAGCAAAGCAGTGGCCAAGCCTTTGGGTTACAGCCTGGGAGCTGCAGCAGCATGTGTTCAGCTCACAGGTCCCCATCACCCTTATTAGCCCTTGAATGGCCAGAAAAGCAGTGAGCAAAGTGTGAGCGAGTCTGCAGGGGGCTCAGCAAAGAGCTGGTGCTCTGGAGAGACACTGACTGGTTTGTGCATAAAGAGTGACCTTTTCTCAAGCTTTATTTCACTGCCAGAGCCCTGTAGAAATTAGCAGCCCTTTGGTCTGGCAGGAGTCCTGGAATGAGCTGTGACTGACATCACCGCAGGTCTGAGTTGCCACAGAGCTCTGTGGGGCAGGGCACGTTTCATAAGCAATTTCTGCCAACCTAAATGATAGTGGTGTCAGGCATACAGGCTTCCTGCCTGTTGTGGGACCAGCTACATTGAAGATGGGAGCTCCAGGCCAAACTCACTCATTGTTGCTTGTTTTTCTTCCCTTAGAAAGCTGCCTGGAGCAGCTGGAGATCCGATTCCCCAGGGAACCTCTGCACACCACGTTCCTGCAGCCAGTGCTCAAGGCATCGAAGTCCCTCCAGCAGCTGTCCCTTGACAGTGCCACGCTGCCCTGCTCTCAGGAGCTCGGGCTCCTTCTGGAGGCGCTCAAAGGTACCCCTTGGGCAGCATCACTGGGGCACACACAGTGTAGCTTTCTTCAGTGTGGACCCTTGAAGTCTCCTGAGAAAAGGAGATGGGTGTCAGCCATGGTTCTTTTTTAATTACTCACAATCCAGCACAAATTACCTACAGTCCAGCTCAGTTTCTGGGTGTTAGCTGGTAGCTGGGTCAAGGGTGTACAGTGCTTTACCTGAGAATTTGTTTTGCTTTTAGAGTGTACTCCAAATTTGAAGAAACTGAGTTTTCATGATGTGAACCTGGCTGAGCACCAGAAAGAAGTTCTGCTTTTGCTTCAGGATCCCATCCTGCAAGGTACAGCAAACTCCTGGGTGCTGTTGCTTGGAAAGATGGTGCCGGTGGCTTCTTTCAGCTGGCTGACATTTAAGAGGTGATCTGTGGACGTGTAAGGTTTAGCCAAATGTCAGCAGTCCCTGGAGCAGATCTGTAGCTGCTGGCAGAGTGGGAATGTGCCTGGTTCTTTGTGCCAGCAGGGCAGAGAAGAGCAGCTGCAAGGCTGATGTATGGTGCAGAGAAGAGTCTGTAGTCTCAGCTATAAAACAAAGATTTTTTCTTTAACTGGGTCAGCTGGCAAAGCCACTTCCCTGGGTGTGATCTCAGCTGTCTTCCTGACAGAGCAGAAGTGCTGTTACATGCAATCCACGGCTGGAGTAGCTTTGTTATTCCATATGGATTAGGGACTGGAGCTGTCTGCAGAATGTAATCATGGAATAATGAGGCGCAGGGAGTACTCACATGTACTGTCAACCCATTTCTTCCGCAGAAATCACGTTTTCCTTCTGCCGGCTGTTTGAAAGCTCTACTGCTGAGTTTCTGTCAGAAATAATCAATACAGTGAAAAGAAATTCATCCCTGAAGAGCCTCAAACTGCCCGGGAATCGCCTCGGTGCGTACTGTGAACACTGCTGTGGGGCCTTAGACCAACTCTCTTGGAGGTAACTTCAGGGCTGGAGTCACTGACAGCTGGGGACACTGCAGTGCTGAAATTATCACATCCATGAACAGAATCCATGAAGCTCACAAAGTAAGGAGCACTGGGTTCATTTTTTAAAGGCAGAATTTCAGTTGTGATCAGCAACGTACCAAGGGCCCAAGTGCCGTGCGGGCATTACAGCTGCTTTTCTCTGCAGCAAAAGCAAGTATCAGCAGGTCTCCAGATTTGACTGAACACTGATCTTCCTCAGGCTCTTGAACAGGAACAGATCCAGCAGCAGATGTTCTGCCTCTCATTCAAAGGCGCAGATTTTGCCCAAGTTTGGGCATTTTGTGTCTTAACAGCTGTTGGCAGCCACTGGAGGGATGGGAACAAGTAAGGTTTGTGACTAAGTGGAACTGAATTTTGAGAAATGATAGGCTTTTTGGATCAGAAGCCAAGTAGAAATGTTTGAGAAATTAATTTCAGGTGAATCCAGAATATTCTTTTCTGTTCTTTTAATGAAATAAAACAGAAAAGCTTGGCATAACCTGAATACACTTAATTTCTAAAACAAAGCTGCATATGGACTTCTCAAACAAAACCAGAATTTTTCTAGTGAAACAACTGCCCTATGAGCAGATGTCTTCATTGCCTTGAACACTGTACTCAGGGGGATGAATTCACTTCAGGCCACTTAGGGGGACAAACTGAGGGTGCAGAGATGGGCCCTTTGTGCTGTGTTCACATCATTACAGCCTCCTTTCTGCACTGTTATCCCAGCCCTGTGGCCATTTCAAATTTCAAAACAGTTCCCAGTTTGCATCTAAGTGACATTTCTCCCCTTTTAGGGAATCACAGGCTGGTTGCCCTTGCAGACATTTTCTCTGAAGATTCCTCCTCTTCTCTTTGCCAGCTGGATGTCAGGTATTCTGCTGCACTAAACACTGAATTTCTTGTTTGGGGAGGGACAGAGCTGAACTGGGCTCTGGCATCACGAGAACCTGAGCATGGTTTTGTTCCTTCCTTGAGGGGATGTGTGCCCAGGAAAAGCTGAGAGTACTGCAATGGGCACATACAGCCTCAGGAACCTCCAGCATCTCTGAGGCATCTCACTGTTCCCTTTATAAATGAGTCAAGCTCCATCTTAAAAGCGGCTTTGGTTTGCTGCTCCCTTGGGAGGCTGCTGCAGGCCCTCCCCAAGCTGTAGGTAAGAAGTAACATCTCTATGTTTATTCTTAGCCATCAGTATGAACAGCTCTGTTTCCACTGCCCCTGTGGAGGGAATGTTGTCATTGCCTGTCAGATCCTGTGGAGGCCTCTACATTCCTTTCCTCATCTTTGGTCTTTCATCTGAAGTGCTGCTCTCTTCTTGAGCCTGAGTGGCCATAAGGATAGGCAGTAACCTTCATGAAGTATGTGGGGGGTGGCATTTCTGCAATATTAACAACTGCATTGCATGATTCTGCCCCCACCCTTTCCTTACATCCTAATGGCTCAGGTTGCAGACACACAGGCTTGACAATTTATTTAACCATGGCTACTCCTTCAGCAGCCTTGAATCCTCATTGTTACTGTACCTCTGACAACATTCAAGTCCAGCATGCAACTTGATATTTATTTACACAGCTGTGCAAGGGAAGTGACCTTTGAATCTCCTAGAAACACCAGGACCTGACAGATTTTCTCAGAAGGAAGACATAAATAATCACTTACTGCTGAGGCTGGTGCTGGGACTTGTAGGTTGGGGTAAGCCCCTTGGTCCAGGCAGTTGACAGCTGCTGTGAGGCTGAAGTGCTCCTGGCACTGCTTACCCAGCAGCTTGGGTCCAGCAACATTTTAAGGCCACATCTAGATCTACTTAAGTCAGTGGTAAGGAGGATAATGAGTTTAACTTGTCAGCGGTTACCACCTTAGTTTTAAAATGTTTCCAGCCCTTCACATTACTGTGCTTCAGTTTTGTTTTTCACACTTTGTACTGCTGAAGGTGCACTTAGCCTTGAAACATCCCCACTGTACCTGCACTGGCAGTTACTAGAGGGAACAGTAATTTAAACTGCTCAAATTATAGCCTAGACTCTTAATGACATTTTTTATCTTTCTTTCCCTGGAAAGCTCAAATTGCATCAAACCTGATGGGCTCCTGGAGTTCACAAAGAAGCTGGAAGGCCACATCCAGCAGAGAGGGGGACAGATTCAGTTCACACACCTCCGCCTCTTCCAAAACTGGCTGGACCAGGACGCAGAAACAGCTCAGGAAGCGCTTCGGCGTCTCAAAGCTGTGTGCAGTGTGGTCAACGACTCGTGGGACTCCTCCCAGGCCTTTGCTGACTACATCAGTGTCATGTGATGGACACAGGAGCAGAGAAAACCCATCAGCTTGAACTAAGCAGTTTGTTCCCAGGCCAGGACGATTGATTTCACAGCACAGGTGGGGGTTTCTTTCCCTGCTTCAAGCAGTACAGAGTTGTTCTTGTCACTTTTCATTTGAAGGGTTATGACAGTGAAGTGACACATGAGACCATGTGGGTCAACAGCTATATTTCCAGGTGATCTAAACTCTACCATCTTCCTTTGAGTACTTTAAGTGGGACATATATCAAAGGGGCTTCTGTGACTTCCTCCAGATTTCTGAACAAGCAGTTATTTATTTCACTGGATGTTGTGACAAATTTCATGTTGTTTCAGCCAATGCCTCATCCATAACCACCTCCATTGTGGGAGAGACTCAAAAGCCATCTGGTTGTGGTCCTTGGCAACCAGCTCTAGGAGACCCTGCTTTTGAGAAGGGCTATTGCACAGTATCACCTGAGGTCCCTTCCAACTTCAGCCATTCTGTGAAATAAGAACTCCTTCCTCCACTTAAAGGGAGTAGAAAATAATCTTAAACAAAGCCCCCAGGCCTTTCCATTTGGAAAATTTTACTTTATACCAAAAAAGATGCTTTATGTACCAAGTAGCTTGCTGTTTATTTGCAATCCTGTTGCCCCTTTCCAATGTCTGCAGTCATTTTACAGAGGTTTTAAATAGTTTGGTCTTTTGTAACATTTTTACAATAAAAATATATTTAAGACCCATAATGTGCTAAAGTGTGAATTTTATTTCTGGCTGGTAAGGTGATCTCAATTAAAACACTCTGCTAGATCAGGGGATCCTGCCCATAACAAAGCAAGTGGTTTTAGAAATTAGTTACCATAATAGAGCCTGATTTTCTACCGCCTGCATGATCCTTCCAGTCAGATGTTCAACAGAAAAGCTAAAATTTTTTTCCCTTGTACAAATCCTGTTGTTCCCAAGTAATAAGCCAGGTTCACATTTCACAGCAGAAATGGATCCTGCAAGTTTTGATCAGCAGCTGTAAGCCATAGCTGTCAAGGAAAAAAAAAACCAAACACATGACTGCACATCAAGCACTCTAAAACTCCAGGTCTAACTTAAACCTGGCTGAGTCGAAGGCACAGACACCAACAGCAGGAGAACCAGTGCTAAGTCAGATCAAGCATGCAAGGTCCTGTTATTCCCAGTTCCCAAGGGGATGTTTTTCAGGCACACAATACAACAGCAGAGAAAAAGCCACGGACTCCTTGCTGTTGCAGTAGACTGAACACTGCCAAGGGCCCTTCCAGCCACTCAGAAGCCACGCTGTTCTGCTATTCCACAGCCACACAACAGTCCAGCAGGCACAGCTCCCCACTGCCCCTTTCCTTGAAAGGGATTAAACTTGCCCCCACAGGGGACAGTAACCTGTTAGGGAATCCCTCGCTGCTCCTCGTGGGAGTGATGATGGAAAGTGAAGGTGACGGCGGCGTCCCAGGCAGCCTTCAGCACGGAGTCCTGCAGCCCCCGCTTATCCGCACAGTGGTGCCACTGGGACAGGTCTGAGGTGCAGTCGGAGCCTTCAGGAGGGGGCCGTACCTGGTGCCCGTTCACACAGCGACGGCACTTGATCCTGGAACACAGTCGGTGCAAGATCAGTGCAAGGCTCCTCTGCTGCTTCAGTGTATGGGTTGTTTAAAAATGCAGCCCTGGAACATTTGGATTAACTCCCCTCCACCTGTAACACCAACAACTGGATTTCCAGTTTCTGAATTACTACCGTGTTTCATTTAAACACACAATTACCTTCTGGTGAACTTGACAAATACAGAGTGACTCACACATTCTGGAAACCCAGAGGTTTTGTTTCTAAGGGCACTCCCTCTCCACATTTAACCACGTGGGAATAGTCCAGCAGGACCCAAAGGAAGCTGAGGTGGAGTTTCCCCTGAAAGGTGTGGGACATTGCTTAGAGCAGCTCTGGAGTGACTGCTGCTAACTCCTTCTTAGTATTGCATCAGGATTCCTGAATTCAAAAGAGCACCCTATACTCCAAAATGCTCCATCCTGGCTCCCACTACAGCCACCCGGTTGTGCTCGGGCTGTTTTGGAGATGCCCTACTGAGCTGTCACATAAGGAGACAAAGAGCATCAGCAGCCCTGCCAGCAAGGGCTGTTGCCATGCAGACTGGATACCTACACTGAGCTGAGCTTTGAGTCACCTTAAAACTAATCCTCTTCATCTCTTGGCTGAACTAAGAATCTTAACCTTCACAGTGAAGCATTTTTCCTGCACTCCCTGTTCTCTTTCTGGTGGCTACAATATCACAGGTTTCAGGAGTGGGGGAGAAGGGCAGACAATGGAGGATTGTTTTAGTCCCTGGAAGAGCACTTGGGTTGGCTTCATGAATTCTTAGCAGATAGAGAAGCCCTAGCAGTGAGAAGCAGTTCAGCATTCGGAAATCACAGACCAACAGGAAGAGAGCGACAAGGAAGGACCAGGTTGGGCTCCACCAATCTGAGCAGCTCTGATCCATTTCTCTCTTTTCACTAACTGCAGTATTTTACAGTTTCCAACCACAGGCAGCAACAAGATAGTTTGCTCGCTTGTCCAGCCAGCATAGCTTTTCTAAGACAACAAAAAGGGGGGACAGCAAGGAAGTGCTCATCCCCAGATAGTTAACAGCTTCAGAAGCAGAGACGCTTGGGGCCCCCCCTCTGAGTTTCCTCCTGCAGCCTGAGGAATGCCTGAGGAATCCCTGAATCACAAGACCAAACTGTGGAGTGGTTCTTTTGCTATCTCAGCCACTCATCATTCAGACTACTCACTTGTCATGGGTGTCACTGGTAGTGGTCTCATTCAGTGTGAAGAGCTCCTTCAGCTCCCCAAGGGAGAAGTGCCTTTCTACATCCTGCTCTTCATCCACCACACAGCTGCTGAGGGCCTTCTTGTGGGTCTGGCGTTGGAATATCTTCTCCTCTATGGTCCCTGTCTACACGGGAGAGAGTCAGAGATGAAGCACAATTGGGACACCAGTGTTATAGGAAGTGTCACAGATCAAACAGCACTAAGCTGTCAGGAACCCTCAGGGCCTTGCCAAGCCAGTACAGATGACAGGCAAGTTTTACTGTGCTGCACTCCAACCATGTCTATTTGGTTCCTGATCCAACCCCACTCTGCTTGTCTTTCACTGTGGCTACAGGAGTGGATCCAGTGGACATATGGATGAGGAAGAGGTGGAGCTGCCACTTGTAGGTAAAGCTCAGACACTGCGCCAGGTTGTGCTGACAGGAAAGAAGGGGAAAGAGCTGAGCAGCTACAGCTGCTCCCTGACAAAAAATCCCAAGCACAACCTTGCCAAAACACAGCAACGAGGGCTAGCCCTGGGTGACACAAGCATCAGAAATATTTGCTGGCTCACCCACACACAGATCAATCACACCCTGTCTGGAGGGAGATGACTGCTTGTAAAACAGATGTGCAGAAAGCCCAGTGTGCTACATTCTGAAGGCAAAAATCTAAGAGCAAAATGTCTGTCTTGCAAACAAACATAATACCAAGGAGGGGGGTGATTAGTCATGATTTGCAGACTGGTTTCCTAATTCTAAAAGCAGTGCTTCCAAGTGCAGCCAGGCCAGAGAAGCAGCGTAGCTCCATTAGGAAGAGATGGGCAAAGAATGTTTGTTTTGTTAAAGTAAAAATAATAATTGGTCAAGGAACCCAAGCTTACACTCAAGAAAAACCCCAAAACCCCCAAAACAACCTCAAAATACACATTTAAAAAAAATAAAAAAGAATAAACCCCAATCTGAAAAGTGTTACAGTAGCCTGAAAATGTTAGTCTCCTTCATGGTTTTTCATTACAGAGCAGCTATCCCACCTGCTAACTGGCAGCCCCATCCCAAATGCTGCTGTAATTGCAGGAATGTACCTGCTGTTTCTTAAGCACACGTACACCCAACTAAAACAGGCAGCAGCCTGAAAAACAGCAACTTTGGCATCAGACATCCCACGAAATTAAAGAAATCAGATGCCTAAACGACTTCAAAGGAGCATCTCTTATCTGCAAAGCCACAGTTGTTTCTATTTCTCAGAAGCCAGACACTGTTAGAAACCAGGGACTGCAGTAATGACCCTCCAAGCTAGAGCCTTCATGGTTTTCCATGGCAACACATCTAAGGGTAGGAAGCAATTAAGTTCCAATCAATTCTGGTCACCAACACAAAAAGGAGTTCTTTCCCTCCTGGCCCAGATCACAGCAGCTGCAGTCTAGGCTGGCACCCAGTCTGGGCTGGCACCCAGAGCTCCACACTGGGGAGGTGAGAGGAGTCTGACCCACCGAAAGCAGTCGGTAGATGTAGCACATCTTCTTCTGGCCGTCCCGCCACACGCGAGCCATGGCCTGCTCATCGTTGGCCGGATTCCAGTCGGGGTCGAACATTACCAGCCTGTTGGCCCCAATCAGGTTCAAACCACAGCCACCTGCTTTGCTGCTTAACATGAAGATGAACTCGGGGCTCTGGAAAAAGGCAGGCTTGGATTAGACCACAGAGGCAGCCACACTTTTACTCGCAGCCCTCAGAACTGGCAGGAGACCTGCTCGCATCTGGCAGGTTCCACTCACCGAGGGGCTGTTGAATCGCTCCACAATCTTTGCTCTCTTTTTAATGGACATGGTGCCGTCCAGCCGGACGTATAAATACCTAGAACAGCATTTACTACAATCAGACTGCTGCCATCTTTAGAGCATCCTACTTATAAGAGAAAAATCTGTCAAAACCAGCCTCATAATGGGCTTTAGGAACTTTTGCAGAGGGCCAGAGATTTTCTGCTGAGTGACCCCAGCAGACAAAGCTCCAGCCACAGTAGTTCCAATTCAGGAACACTTGAGGTAAAAGAGATCATGAGTTCCTGCTGATAGAAAGTGTAGAAATAGACAGTTCTTTTACAGTGTAGGCTGCAAGTACAGTCTCACAGGATTAAAGAAGCAAAGCCCAAAGACAAACCTTCTGCTCCTGCAGAGCTTTTCAAATAGATCCAGTGTCTGAGTGTAGTTAGACACTAAAACCACCTTGTCACTACTGGTGCTTTTGGTGACAGCAAGGATGTAATCCAGAACCAGCATCTTTCCTGGATAAAAATGAAAGAAAGAAAAAGCTAGAGCAGAAGCTCCCAAATTCCAGACCTTGGAAGGGCACTTGATAAGATGCTAAATACAGTCTCATGGCTGCCTGTGCTAGTCAGCACATCTCTACTGTTGAGTTCCACAGTACCTGAAAGCTGGGGCTCCACAGATTTGGTGCTGTAGCCAGCAGGGAACAAGTCCAGGGCTCCCATAAATCCTTCTTCCTCTTCCACACACTTATCATGAATAAGAGCAGGGTCTGCAGAATAAACAGAGCTCAGAAACTGTGGAGTGCACAAGGGAGACTCAAAAAAACCCCACCAACAGTGCAAAGCCCAAAGCCACTACATGACTGGAACAACTCACGATTACAGAGCTTCTTCAAGGAAGTGATGGAAGAGAGAGATGACACACTGATTTTGCCCTCCTTCAGCTCCTCCACTGGCTTGGCTTGCTTCAGGAAGTTCTTGTACAGCTCAGCCTGCAGAGGTGTCAGTCTGAAAGAGAACAAGAGCTCTGCAGTCTCAGCTTGCACCCAAACCAAAGCCCATCCTGCTCCACCTGCACATTGTGTTCCTTTCAGCTTAATTTTTTTTAGCTACAGTATGGACAGACTAGAACAATCCCCAAAGCTGCTGGTAGAGCACTGCTATCCCAGCCCAGAGCTGGAAGACAAGCCTACAGATGCTCTGCACAGCCCAGGGCTCTGCTGCACAACACCAGAACACCAGAACCACCAGTTGTGGGTTGCCCATCCTGGCTTCAGGAGGAAAAGCAACATATTGCCAATGGCTACGACTTCATTCCTAGAGGGAAGCAGCCACAAGAACTGAAGGGGTCTTTGCAACATTTTAGTCCTTCCTGTTGCTCATCCCATTTCCCAGGCACAGTACATGCTTTTTTGGTACCTGCAGCAGACCACCTGCTCAATCTTCACTGGCAGGTATTTGGACAGGATGTCTGAAGTTCTTCGAATTAAACATCTGCAGGGAGAGAAATTAAGATCAGATGCTTGGATGACATCAAACCCCTGTTTTATCACTAGTTTTCCTCATGTGGTCAGTCCCTTTGACATCTTATCTCCAAAAGCCTGTAACAGTCTAACACATGGCAAAGGCCAGACACCATCCACACGAAGCCACGTTACAGAGCTCAGGATAACCCACTGTCTTTGACAGATTTCCAAACCTGGTTCATGGAATTTGGAGGGCTCAGGCTTGATTCCACCTAACAGAGCTCAGTCACTTACAAGAGAAACTCTGTTCTTCCTCAAAATACCAACAGCACTCACAGTTTGAGCTACAAAGACCAGTAGGATGGACAGCAAATGAGGACAGGAATTAACCACCACACACCGTGGGCATAATCCAAATTACAAGCAGGTAGCTCCCCACTTAATAGCCATCCTCAGCCAAGATGGTCCAAGGTTTCAGCAAAGGGCAAAATCCTTTGGGGCTCTGGAAACGCCCCATGGAGCAGTTCTACCACACTTAAGAAAAGATTGGATGAATTAGAAAAAGTGCTGAACTGAGCAACTAGAATAAGAGGTGCAGAAACCCAGTTCTGCCAGGAAACATCAAAAATATGTTACAAAACCTACAGAAGAAAGCAGGGATGTATGACAGTCCCAAAATCTGTCAAAGGCTGGTAAATAAAGGAATAATCTGATCTCCAAACCCATAAGCAGTAGGATGAAAAATAATAGGCTTAAACTGCAGTAAGGGAGATTTATGTTACCCATTAAGAGTATTTTCTAACTGCAAAGACAGTGATGCCCTGGAAAAGGTGTCCTAGGGAACTGCAAGGTCTTCAGTGCTGGGTGGGGGTTAAGAAATGGTTTAGGCCTAACATCATCTACCCTAGGACAGCAAAACGGATTAGATGCCTTCTCTGGGGCCCTTCCAGCCTTACACCTGTGATTCCACATGGCTTTGCATCACCATCCCATTTGCAATTCCTACCAAACCTATCAGATTCATCTGTTACTCCTTGTGTGCTCCATCTTCCCTATTTGTGTACTATGACTGTTGCACAACAAAGGAAGGGACATAGACCCCAACAGAGCCAGTCACAAGCATTCCTGAACACACTTTTACACCCCTTTTCCATCAGCTATAAAGAGAAATTAATGCACCTAAGGAATAAAAGCTCTTCTCCTCCCAACATTTCCTTTTTCTTACACTTCTGCAGCTGATCTGAGTCAAGGTCAGGACTGTCTCTACAGAGAGAGACTGCACTTAGTGTGAAATTCAATTTATCATGACTATGCACTATTGTATTTGTGATGGTTGCAAAGGATTGGTTTAAAAACAAAAGAAACAAACAAACAAAAATTTTAAAAAAATTAAGAAACCAGCAATGCTGAGAATTCAAGAGCCTTTTCTATAAAAAGCTCTTAAAGCCAAGCAACTGCCAGCAGATGTGAATAAACTGGTTGTATTCATGAAAACAGGTTTAAACAAATAGGAAAAAAATCAACCAAAGGTAAGTAAGACAGCATTTTACGTCACAGAGGTGCTTCTTGGGGAACAGAAGTCTCATCTCTAACAACAGTAGTCTGTCCTCTTAGCCCAAGAGAGCCAACACAACTATGAAAGAGTGAGCTGGACTCTTTTGGGTCTTGGGCAATCAACAGCACAACTGAGTAACATTCCTTATACTCCACCTGCTACTCAATATCTGGGCTGGATGGATCTCAAGTCTGACCCAGCCCACACTTGCAGTTATCTTAACACAAATAAAAGGATGCTGGCTTATTATTCAGATCCCAGGAGAAAACAGAAACATAAGAGTCAAATTCAGTACCTGAGGGTACTGCTTGGGGGTGACTGCAGCTGACTGTACCATGCCAGTACTGTTTTCCAGACTAAAGCTACATGCTATATAAATCTCTTATGCAATAAATACTTGCACAATCACTTGCTGAATAGACGTAAATGGCAAGAGAATTCATTGCAGCTACAACTGTAATTTGGAAAGATAGCAGGGCTTATGCAAAGGGCTTATGCAAAAGCTCTGCAAAGAGAAGAGGGATGAAGTTCACCTGTTCACAATACTGATCAGTTCTTTAAGCCTCTCTTCTCCCTTGTGTCTCTCAGCTTCACTTGCATCCGCATCTCTGCCTTTCAAGATGGGCATTTCAAAATGTCTTTTAAATTCCTGTGCAGTACCTGTACAAAACAGAAGTGAGAAGGTGAGAACTACTACCAAATAACCTCTGATCAGTATCCCACAGCACCAGTTATCACACCCCAAGCACGGAGTCCGGCAGATAAAACGAACCCTCATCCCATCCATATGACTTGGTTTTTCTCTAGCCAGGAAAAAAGATTCAAACAAGGCAGGCAAATGAGTACAACAGAAAATCATTTTGTACTCCAACAACAATGCACAGCCAAAGGTCACACAATTTCATTTAAATCATCAGGCACATACTGTTTTTGTTCACATTCCAGCTGTACTTATACTTCCAGATTTTGTCCTTGCAAACAAACAGCACAGGCATTATGTGTGCCTACTCCAAAATTATCTGTAATCAGTTGCTTATTACTGGTCACAGGCTGAAAGTGGGAAAAATGACTACTGCATGCATGCAGTTTTGCTGCAGTAGTTCCACTATGAACCTCATCTCAGGAAGAACAAACTGGAAGTACAGGGAGACTAATCTTGCCCAGAGTACAGGTCAAGGGGGAGGTGGGTGAAATCACATCAGCTCCCTGTAATAACTACCCAAAATTGAAGCACGTGGAACAAGCAGGTGTAGAACATCTACCACCCCATTCCATCCTTTCCTTGAGAACTCCTGGGGACAGAACAGCTGAACAGAAAACAATACAGCCCAAATATTGCTTGTAAGGCTAATAATTCAATGAACTGTGTTTAATCCAAGTTGTGCATGCACTAGAATTAATGAGAAGCCTCTTGGACTGGATGCTCAACAACCTGAGACAATCATGTGTGAGGAGTTATAGCAACAAATAAATGATTTACACATTTGTTTATTTTAATTCCTTGGCAGAAAGAAAATGACCTCTTGACAAAGACGAGCTATTCCACACTGAAAAGGAGTAGACCTGCTCCCAGTGATACAGGAGAGGATGCAAAAACTACTTTGCTTTTGAAACAAAGAGCTTGCAGACATAAGCAGAGCACAGAAGCCAGAGACAGAAGATTTCAGTCTGCTACCAGCAGTTGTAGAAGGTGTTTGACCCTGAAAACTCACACTAATCAGTATCTCTCCTCCAGACTCTTTTCTATCTCAGATGAAGTTAGCCCCATATTCATAGGCCTCCCCTGCCTTAAAAAACAAGAGCAGTCTTAACTCCAACTGCTAGACATCACCCTCAGCTTTCTCTGAGAGTATCTGAAAATGGGATGGCAGACTGCCAGAAATTTGGGCTTTGTTGCCTGACTCTTCCACAAGATACATTATTCCACCTTGCACCAATCACTTCATCCCCCTGATGGGGATGAGAGCAGGGAAAAGCTGTCTCCCAGGCTGTCTCTATACTCAACTCAGACAGAATGTCACATCAAACCCTCCTCACTGTGGAGCCTCTCTCCTACAAAGACATCACTCCTGGCTTAGGTTTCTGAATTTGCTATAACCTGGGAGTGTTGTGGCAAGTACCACTATGGGCTGGACCTTCCTGCCCAGCAACTCCTGTGGTATCTCCAAGGTCTTACTGTCAGAGAAACTCCTGGCCTATGTGGACATTTTAGCTGACCATTACAGCTACTCAAGATCAGCCACATAGTACTCATATATTCATTTCACCTTAATTGATTTCCCTTCCAAAGTACCTGTTACACTGGTGTACTTTAAATTACAACCTTCTTGAAACAGAGCTCTGATGATATACAGCCTCTAGAACAGAGGACCTTGACCTAGACTTTCTGGATACAAACTGAGAATAAGTCTCATTGAATCGCAGAATGGTTTGGGTTGGAAGGGACCTTAGAGATCATCTACTTCCAAGCCCTCTGCCATGGTCTTTCCTCCCACTAATGTCTCAGTTGTTGCTGGTCAGCAACTCCCCCTCCCTCGTATCTCTCCCACATTCACCTCTTACCAAGGATGCCCGAATTGACGAAGTGCACCAGGCTGAAATACTCGAGCAGGTCGTTCTGGATGGGGGTGCCCGAGATAAGGACTCGTCGAGGTGTGTTTAAGCTGTTGAGAGCTTGGTAAGTTTGGTTTTCAGAGTTCTTCAGTCTGTGGCCCTTTAAAAAACAAAAAAAAGGAATTAAGCCGACAAATCCAGTGGCCCTGTTGGGAAGCAGCTTGGACAGCCTCGTCAACACTGATATGCTGTATCTCCCACAAGGCATCTCATTATTTTTCCTATTCCTGGTAGTGGAGTAAGTGTTGCAACAGACTTCTTTCAAAGGCAAGAATCTGGTGGAAAACCTGAAGCCATTACGTGAGGAAACATGACATTACAAGCTTCCCAGACCAGGAACATGAGTCACACGCAGGCAAGAAGCCTACCATGAAAAGAACAAGCACCACATGGTATAAGGACTGTTTCCTGTTCAAGGACAGGGATGTTTTCAGCTACCTATACCAGGCACTGAACTCTGGACCAGTAAAACTGCTTCACCCAAAAATCAAGATCACAAGCAATTCAGTCCACAAGCAAAGGTCCAGGATTGCCAGACCTTTGCACACTAATAAAAAGAGGTTCTGCATCTCTCACAGGGTAATCTGAACACAGGCCCCATTTCTCATGCCTGATAAAAAGCAACTTTATTAGCATCTGAGTGCTACATAGGACAAAGCACAAGTGATAAGATGCTCTTTACAAGTGCCAAACCACATCAGAGATGAGTATTTATGGAAAGCATACAGAAGACACAAGGCCAAGGACATGCATTCCCAGCCTCCCTATCTGCTGGCCCCATCCCAGGGGCACTGAGAAGTACAGGCAGTCACGGACTGAGTAGATAAAAGGTGTATGGGAAGTACACTCATGAGGACGTTTGTTCTTTATAAGCTCCTCTCAGCACTGTTCCAGCAAGTACAAAGCCACACCACTGGGTGGCACCACTATTTAACAAATCCCCTCTATGAGGCAGTTGTGGACACCTCAACAGCCACCGAGGCCCCAGATGGATCATTTCAAGGAGGCAGAGGACATTTGTTTTTATTTTGTCCTTCAAAGCATCTCTGGCTCTCACTACCTATAAATAGGGAACTATAAACGAAAAAACAACTCGATTTCAGCCAAGTGAAAGCAGAGCTTGACAACATGGGCTTGGCAAAGCTTGATCCAGCAGTTGGTGAGCTGGGAGTCATGCCAGCTCTGTTTCCTCTTGAACAAGCAGCATGAAGTGACTCCTTACCTAGCTCTCGTACCTCTACCCCAAGCATGAGACAACAGAGAGGGGACAGAGGGTCCTGCCATGGGGGTGCTCCTCAAACTTCCCCCACAGGCACAGAATAAGGTGGCCAGATAAGATGGCTGACAGCAGCCAACACTACACACAAGAAACAAATCCCAGAGTTATTTAGGCTGGGAGAGACCTTAGGGGTCTCCAGTCCAACTCTTTGCTCCAAATAGAGCCAAGTTAAAAATTACTGGGCAGAACATGAGGCCAGGCCAAACAGAAAGTATTTCTCACTTGAGTACAGACAAAACCAAATGAAAGCCAGATCAGTGAGCCAGGGCCAGGATCTCTGACTATGATCCCAACACAGTCAGGCAGGCAGTGGACCTCCTTTCTGCTATACATTTCACACTGAGAGGGCCCTAGCAGGTGCCCCCACCCTGCCAGGGAACTACAAAGCAGCCACATTTACCACCAACTGGATTTTCCTCATATCTTGGCTCACAAAGACACCCTCTCTTGTTCAGGCTCACAGAGTCTGGTTGATCTGGTTACTCAGAGCCTCTCAAACACCAGAATGGGTGCTGTCCACAGCCAAGCCTTGCTTCCCACTGTACACTTCCCTTTTAAGAAAGCAGATCAGGTTTCACCCGGATCTTGAGAAAATGGCAGGAATGGATTCTCCTTAAAGATGCCCCAGTACCTCATCACATATGACCAGCCCAACACTGCCCTTCTGCAACACCTCGGCGTGGAGCCGGAAGGTTTCGTAGGAGATGATCAGGATGGGTGAAGGCACTCGCAGGCCACGCTGGTTCATAAAGCCAACTGCAGATGGAAAGGGGGGGAAGGAAAAAAAAGAAGGATGATGAAAAGTAATAGAAAATGAGTCAAATAGCCAAAACTTTTGCCTTAAAAATCTTGGAAAACCTGCCTGTTTCAACTGCTCTGCAGCATCCCTTCCACACATGTATATCCATGCTCCTTTCCCCACAGTGTCCCCATTTCCATTACCCTCCCACCTCCTTTCCTGCCCTGTGGCTGGAGCAAAGTAAGAGGCACTGGGACTGCCCTAACTTTACACAACTGGATCTGGATTATTCCAAAAGATCAACTATTACTAAACGTGCAAAGGTCTGATCTAAACACGCTAGTGGAAAGACTTTAATCAATCTCCAAAGCTCTAGTGACAGCTCAGAGATGTTCACATCAGCTGCCGTGGGCTTCTCCCAATGCAAGATTTTGACCTAAACCAGCCAACTGCACAGTTTGCAAGCATTTCTGTACCTAGTTTACGGTCAATCTCTTCTTTGGAGCCTCCATCAATGGCCAGTGGCTGGATCCTTCCTCCCAGCCACTTCTCCACCTCGTTGTACCAGTTTCTCACCAGGCTGGAGGGAGACACCACCACGGCTTTCTCGATTTCAGGCTTGCAGTCCGGGCTCTGTCGGAGGAGTGTCCACATGAGTGTGATGCACTGCAGAGTTTTGCCCAGCCCCATTTCGTCTGCCATGATACAGCCATGGCTCCCGGGGATCCGCCGGCTCGTCACACAGTCCCACAGGAATTTCACTCCCTGCCAAAAAATTGTTCTCTCAGAGCAGGATGGGGACACCAGCAGCAGGATGACAACTTCATTACCACAATGCACAGGAGTGATACTGCAACAACCAGCACACACACATCCCTGGGGACATGCAGTGTTCTAATGAGACAGAGGGAAATCACCCGAGACACAACTGAAATGCAGCCACATCTGGTTTGGAACAACATTGCTGGTGCCAACATGTACCTCATAACACGCAGGAAATCATGCTACATTTTAATTGTACAGTTATAACCAGTTTCCTGGCATGAATTCCCAGAAATTTCTACCCTTGACTGCATTAGGCGGGCCCAGGCCATAAATTAACATGCATTGATCACTTCAAAGAGGTTAATCATCTTAACGACACCCAATTAGGTAATTTTAAAAGCACAGAATTATAGAGTGAGCAGAACTGTTTCTGCTGCCCGATTAATTCCCAGAATACTCTTAGCAGCCTTCATCACTTCTGCCTAGAAGCACAATGACTCACCTGGGGGCTCAAGGTCCAAAGCAGATTTAGCTTTAGAGAAGGCACAGGGCTGAGGTTATAACCCACGTCACATGGTGGGAGAAGAGCTCAGCCCTGCATTAGGCTCTGACACATCACTGAGACAGATAAAAGGGGGGAAAAAAAAAAAAGAAACACTCTGCAAAATGTTCCTCTACCATGTGATGATAAGAGAGTCAGAGAAAACCAGGGCATTGTGCTGGGAAAGTACAAGCTCCCTGCATTGTGTCAACAGAGCAGGGAGCAAGGAATACAACCTAAACACACCTGCACAGATTCACCCCTCTGTACTCCACTATTTAGGACTGGAAGATGGAGCACCTTCACTTACATTCTAAAGTCCTTTTCTTTCTTTCTTAGGCCCTTAGCAACAGGCTAATGGAATGTATTTAAGCCAGTTGAACAATTATGACCTATATTACTATCTACAAGCCTGCATTTGGCTGTGGATCCAGCACCTGGGCAAAAGTCACAACAAAGCTGGAGCAGAGCTGTACAACTCTCTAGGAGAATCACCTGCATAAAACAGCACGGGAATCTTAGCAGGAAGAGACTTACTCATCAGACCAGAACAGAAAGTGTTGTATCAGAAATATCTACCTGCCAAAAACCAGCAGAGACACCAACATAACTTCGAGTACTTGACAAAAGCACCAGCAGGAAGTAGCTCACACAAAACCAGAGTGCCTCCAGCCATGTAGCCAGGGACGAGCACTACACCGGGTCACAGGTTCAGGACCAGCTCTGAGATAAAAGTACAAGCTATGAGCAGCCTACAGCACCCCCAGAGCCATGTGAAGATCTGCCAGGCAGGGACAAATCCAGCTTGACCTGCTTAGCCTGCAAGATCAGCAATCACAGCTTCCATCTGTGCTGCCTCCAGGCTCAAATGTTAATATAATGCATCTGGGATGAACTTCTAACTGTCCAGATACCTGCATTAGATATTTGGAGGTTTGTACCCACTGCTGCCATATTGTGATGTTGCACATATTTACAACATATTTTTTGGCACTGTCCACTGTCATGTGTAGGTCAGAGACAGCTCACACCTGTAAAGGGCAGCCTCCAAATAAAGCATACTGAAGTAGGAACCTACTCCACACTTTGTCGGGTAACATGGTACCAGAAAGAGGAACTTCAGTGTTTCCTGGCTCAGGAAGTGCAGATCCAATCAATTCTGCTGACCAGTAAAACAGTAGTGGACAGTCTGCCCTGCTTGACTCAAGACTGGGTTGCAACAGAGTTTATTGCAACTATATCCAGTCAGCAGATCTCCATCTCCAGACATCAAGGTAAGTAAAGGCAGGACTTTCAGCCCCAACTCTTTGCTTAAAAAAGGGACAAAGAATATTGGCAGCATTCAGGCATCTAAGAGGATGGTTAAAACCAATGTTCACCTCACATTTGCAACAGACCAGAGTCCCTTAGACTGTCACAGACTGTCAGTCTGTGAGGTCTATGCAGACCTGTAACAATTCCAGCAGAGGAACTGCAGCTTTTTGAAATGCACCAAGCCCTTCCACCACACCCTCGGGTCCCGATGGAAAACTTACTTCTCTCTGATGGGGTCGTAAAACACGGCTGAGGACAGGATCCACCACAACATGGACAGGTGCTTTGTCCCTGCAGGAGGCAGTCGAGGAAGAAGACTGTGATTAATGAACCCAGCACAGCATATGCTTAGGTTTTGTTAAATCTCACTGTTATCCTGAGGACTTCCCTCTGGTACAGGGGAAGTAACCGCCAACAAGAAAGTGAAAAATGGATTAATTCAGTTCTGAGAATGAAGTCACAGAGGCCTGATCCACAATCCAAACCATCAGTGAAACCATGTAGGTGGGCTGTGGTTAAAACAAGGGCAGAATGTTGTTCAGAGACACAGTTAAAAAGTCATTATTGTTTTTCCTGTTTCGATAACAATATTGTAATTGTATTCCCGGAGAGAGAAACCCCCTCCTCTGCCCGTGAAGATCTAGCTGACAGCCCTTTTAAGTTATAACAGCAGCTTAAAAGAAACTACTTCAAAATTAAAACCATTAGGCAGCCTAACATTGACTGTCAGTCATCTCCCTCTGCTTGCCCTTAGATGCTGATGTTTCCTGACTGACAGCTAAGCCATAGGATTTTCTAAACAGCTCCTCCATGCGTGCAGGCTCATTCCCTGCAACAGATTTAAATTTTTGATGTGTGGGAGATGAAACGGTCTATGGAAGAACACAAACAATCCTGCATGGGTACATTCTTTCTTTGATTGTTACCATACCTGAACCAATTCAGAGGCAGAACACTTGGAAACAAGCTTCCCTTGATGTTCAGACCCCAGCTCAAGCACATTTGGGAGAAAAGCAAATAAACCCACACCTAGGAGGAGGTCAGAGCTGCAGCATTTCTGCCAGGTGGTGACTCACTTGTCTATTTTCAGCTGGTCGTGGGCACTCAGCACCGGGGGCTCGTACAGAACCAGAGCTCCTTCCTCAAAGGGGTCATGGAGAGGGCTCCTCACTCCCGCCCGTCTGATCCCCAGCGCGCGCAAGCCCAGGGGCCCTGAAAGCGAAAAAAGGCACAACTCAGAGAACAACATCTTCCTGGAAGAGAGCTGAGCCTTGCAGGAGAGTTGGATTACGTTTAGGAACAGTGAATTAATTGGGTGCTGGAGTGGAGGTGCACACACAGCTGGTGCAGACAGCAAACTAAGCAGGGCCGCTGTTTGGCAGCGCTCTGCGGGCGCACAGCGGGAAGCTCTGCGGCAGGGAAGAACAGAACGAAGGAACAGAGGGAAAGATGGAGCAGTGGCACTGCTGCCCGAAGATGGTTGTTCTGGCTTTTTGAAAGCCAAGTAGGGCTCCAGAATGTGCACCTCAGCAGCTCAATAAATACACTCCCACATACAGTGTATACTGGATCAAATCCTCTTTTGGGATCACCTAACCCAGACTTAGCCAGAGATGCATCTCTGATGCAAGGTCAGGAATTGATCTTTAACAGTGATGAAGTTCTACAGTATCACAGCTGGCATCATACATACTGCCACTACTTACTTGCTAGAGTAGAATAATATTCTAATATTATTTTCTCTCTGATGACCAACAGGAGATGTTTGACCCTGCAACCAATTTCTTTGAATAACAGAAAACAAGCTCGAGTCCCTTTTCCTAGTACTGTATTTTGATGTCACAGTTTTGGAACGGAGACGAACACAAAAAGAGCATAAGAACAAAAAGAAATCCCCTTTCCCACCAAAACTCGGGCAACTGTGCTCCCAGGATTGATTTTGCTTGGAAAAGATTCAATCAGGGTCTGTTTGTCTACTGCTTGCTAAGGTTCCTTGCAAAACAGGAGTGTATCACAAACCGAGGCAGCAGCACACACACACACACACACCAAGAAAAGAGCACGCTGAACAGCCACACTTCCCAAGAAAGAGAGGAAGATAACAGCCAGAGAAAGCAGCTCTCAGTTATAGCTCTGTTTCTGCCTTCTGACAAATCCGCTTTTCCACAAAGCTAACTCTGCCAAACTCTTCTGGGGTTTGTCATTCCATATTCAGTGTCTGCTTACAGGCGTATTTTTATAACTAAAGTTTGAGTGAAACTGGTTGATCTGCATTCGAGTTTTTCAGCTGGAGGGTGAAGGGGAAACAGGGGACACGAACAGGCCCGTTTGTTTCTGAGATCTTGTGTTTCACTGATTCAAACCAGCTGAGGCTTTGAACTTCAAAACTATCTTGTTTTGAAGATCACCTTGAGGCTCAACACACCAAGCCAAGCAGAAATAAAACTGGCACACAGGATCTCTTTCACCTCAGCCTTCTGTCTGTTAGTATCATTATTTAAACGGTAAACCTTCGTGGCTTGGAATTCATCTTGCTTTTGTATTCGTGATACAGTGTAAAATCTCCTGGCACTACATCAAATGCATAGCAGTAAGACTACAAAATCCAATTCTGAAATGTAGGATTATCCAAACTAAATACTAGTAAGAAATATGAAGACTTTGCTAATATGCCAGTATTTTTCTTTCAAAATTAAGTCAGGATTTCTGGAACACATGCATCAGTGCAAAAAATAATAATAATCCCCACAGATGTATTTGACAGGCCTAAGCATCATCTGTTTTACCCGAGTCAGCCAACACAGACAATCCTTAAACCTCCTCATCTTACCTTTATAATTTGGAATGGGGACTTTGAAGGGTTTGGACAAAATGCTGCGGATAAAAGCCTCCTAGGAATTCAGAAAGAAAACACATTTAAGAAGCCTGAAATCAGAGATTGCTCAAGAAGGCAAGTCCAGGACATTTTTCAAAAACTCAATTTTGCCAAGTGCTCAGAGTTCCTCTATTTAATCTATTCAAGCTTCAACTCCAACTATTTTCAAGAAAATCCAAAAGGATGAAAGTCACAAATCAGCACTATTCCCTCCACCAACTCCACTTTTCAAAATGGTTTTCCTTTGGGTTTTCTAATGCATGAAATTGAACTCCCATCTTCCTAAATCCACCAGCTTTATTCATTTCTTTAAAAGCTATAGCTTCCCCCTGCCTTGGTAATTCAGTCAGGCAACTCATTTCCTGTAAAGGATCTGGGTTACCATTGCAGGAACATCCATGCTGGATCAGCAAGCACCCAGCCAGTCCAGCATCCGGTCTCCAGCAGTGGAAGCTTGGAGAGAACCAGGCAAGCAGCCAGCACTTGACCCACCTGGGGGGAAAGTGCCCCATGTCCCTGGGCATTGTCCTTCAGCTGGGCCCCACAAAACTCTCTCATTCAGGATTTCCACTACAGGAAGCTCCCCCACCACACCTCCTTCAATATTAAATGGCTGGAGCTGGCAAAAGACCTCTCCTAAAGACTCTGTGTGTGTCGCTTCCATAATACCTCCGATCAAATGGGGCCACGGAAGCACTTGGACTTCCCCGATGGATGAGCACATGCTCTGGTGTGCCAGCAGCAACACCCACTCACATGCTGAGCGCTGTCCAGGCAGTGGGGTCTGTTGGTCAGAGCAGCCAAGGGTTTCCGGAAAGGCGACCTGTAACATTCCCCGCTCTCCGTCTCACCGCCGGCCCTCTGCCTCTTCCGAGCCTGGAAAACGGAACCGCAACAAAACAACTCAGGGGCGTCTGGCGAGACCAGAGAGATGCATCGCTGTCACACTCAGTGAGCACCAAACCACACAGACCACCAGCCAGGCAGCTGAGCAGCTCTGAGCAGGCACAGCCACCACTCACCAAATAACGGAGCCAGCAGCACCACCAAGGTCACTGTGCCCTAAAGTTTAACCTACCTGAAGCTTAAAATATTCTCCTAGCTAAGAAAACAAGAACCACCTGCTACCCTGTAAAAGGGCAGGCCTGTCCACATTAAGATTAGTCCTGTCCCGTCCCCCCAAAAAAGCAGAATTAAGAAAAGGAAGGGTCAGTAGCAGAAAACAAACTACATGCACGTCCCCAGAGGCTCCCACGGCACCTGTTGTTGTGCAGGTGAAAGGCCTCACACTGAAACCTACATTTCGAACACTTAGAAAGGCGTGAAAATAAACAAGTCATTGATCTGTTTCCGAACTTAACACAGTTAAGTCAGCTTCTTCAGCCTCTTCACCTTGAGGCACGGTTTCAACCACCTGCTGGCACAGAAAAATGGATTTGACACAGAAAACACTAGGTGAGACTCTCTGACCCATCTGACATAGAACATAATTGTAAATTAGGATTAGGGCTGGGACTAGTGTCATTATGAATGGCTAAACGAGGTCTTAACTTTGTTTTACAGATAATCGGTGAAATTGATGCTCCTGTGTCCTGTTACAAAAGACGTAACCTTCCGTTTTGTCTTAAACACTGACCTATTCCCAGTTACCCAGTCACCCACCCCTTCACAAAGCACTGGGAAGCTCTCCCGGGGACCAGTTTTTCCATAACCACGAGCATCATCGGTACACACCGAAACTCTTCCATCAACCGCACGCCCAGACACAAACTTTTAGCGCAGGTGGCGAAAACAGCATAAACGCGGGGGCTGATGCCCAGAAGGAGGATCCGGCACCGGGGCGGGACTTGGACGCGCCGCCACCGCCCCGCATCCCCCTGCCCACGGCTGCGGGGGCAGGGGAAACACACACACCCCCTGCACACCCCAAACCCCGCCGGGGCCCCTCGCTCACCGCCGGGGGGTGCCAGTCCTCCTCCTCCTCTTCCTCCTCTTCATCGCCCGCCTTCCTCTTGGCCAGCTGGCTGGGGGCCAGGCTCCTCCTCTGGGACAGAGGCACAACACACACGTTCACAGAGTGAAGGGCCAGGGACCCCCGGCGCAGCCCCCCCCGGCCCGGTGCCCCCCCCACACACACCCACAGACCACCACCACCCCCCTTTTAGCCCACCATCGCCTCACGGATCCCGATCCCGGCCCCACTCCCGGCCCGCGCGCCGCCGCGCCGGTGGGCCGGCCCCGCCCCACGGCAACAGGCGTGGCTAAGCGAGCGCCGATCCGCATCGACCCGCTCGGCGCTCTGCGCAGGGGGACGGGGAAGGGAAGAGGGAAAGTGAAAGGGGAAAAGGAAAAGGGGGAAAGGAAAAAGGGAAAGGAAGAGAAGGGGAAAAGGAAAGGAAAAGGGGAAAGGAAAGGGGGGAAAGGAAAGGAAAAGGGGGGAAAGGAAAAGGGGGGAAAGGAAAAGGGGGGAAAGGAAAAGGGGGGAAAGGAAAAGGGGGAAGGAGGAAAAGGGGGGAAAGGAAAAGGGGGAAGGAGGAAGGCATGGTGGCTCAGGTGCTGTCAGGGAATTCAGCACCATCTCCACACAAAGGTGTGAAGACGGACTTGGGCTGCAAAATGAAGCAAGCTGGACACTGGATCTGAAGGCAGACCCCCAGGAGACCCCCATGGCTGCAGTGATTCCTGGCAGCAGGAATTACAGCACTGGGTGTTGTGACAGGAACAGGCAGGTGACCCTTGGCACTGAGGAAAGAGGAGAGGGAGGTGCCATCCCTTCAAGTTGTATCTCAGTTTGGCACAATCGTAGGTTATTTTGCAAGCTTACCTGTTCTGACAGGTTTGACATTATATATTGTCTGTGACATTATGGCTGATGCAAAATCTCTGATGACAGGCCAGCACCGTTTTCTGCACTCATGGAACGAAAAGAAAATCCCTTTGGTACACTCTAAAGGGTATTTGTGGGGGTTTGGGGTGAAAAGCAAGCTCAGAGCAGCAGCTATTTCAGCGTAGATTTGTTTTGCATCGAAGAGAAGGGCAGGCTAGTCCTCAGGAAAGATCAAGGCTGTTGCTGTTCCGTGGATCTCAGCTGACATGATAAATGAGGACTGGCACTCACCAAGCAATTTAAAGGACAGACATTTTACAGGGTGCAAACCCACAGCATTTCGAAGACACACAGCTAAATTACCCTTCTGGCTACACAGGGAAAACCCAAAACAACTCCATGAAATAAGCCATGTCCTCTGACACGTGCAGTTAACCCTTCTGTTGTCAGACAGTGAAGGCATCCTCAAGATGAGATTCCCACGCACCTTGTGATACAAAGATGTGCTGCTCAAAGGCCTTGGAGCACATCCTCTGGAGCCTATGGATTGCTGGAGGCCTCAGCAGCTGACAGTGTTAATAGATCCTGGGAAATCTGGCAGATCTCCAGGCACTGTCTGTGGAGCACCTGGGGACAAGGCAGGGAGTGAAAGGCAGCCTTCAGTGCAGTCCAGCAGAGCAAACATATGCAAAGCCCTCCAGCTCTTGAAAGGACTTTGTTTTTCCTTCCTTTTTCCAAAGGAGAAAGGGAATGATGGATTTCCCCTTTATTGGTTGTTTCACTGGTAAACCTGGGGAATAAATTAAGTGCAAGAACTTACTTTGGTCACCCACAGTTGCACAGCTGACCTTCTTAAACATCAAGAAAGCCCCTTTGGCAGTATCCCCACCTCAGTAACATCCTGTTTTACTATTCAGTTTATTAAACATCTACATTAATACAGTTATACACCTTTAAAACATAAAATAGGGTGGATATAAGACAAAGCCAAATCCTTGTGTTTGTGGGACTTGAGGTGTAAGTGGGCATAGATCCCCTGCAGCCATTTTTACACCCCCTGAATATCTAGTACCTTAACTTTACTTTTTTTCCCCCCTTGTCTTTTTCAAGTCCAACCATTTGCCAGCATTTTATTCCTCAAGTGCTTTCAGAGCTCCATGATGAATGTTAGATGTTGCAATTACTGGCTCACTGGGCAGAGAGTGGTTCTATAGGAAGGTAATTGGCTATTTTTCCTGTCATGAATAATATTCACATTAATAGCCTCCCTCACCATGGCTTTGAGAGCAGTTCTGCTCTGTGCTTTTTTTTCCCTGCGATGGGAACAGACACATTTTCTGGCCCAGGCCGGGCTGAGTCAATAATGAGGGGAAGGGGAGGAAAAATTCCTGCTCTGCGTAGAGCAGCAGGAAAGATCTTAGTCATCTTACACCCAACACAGAACTGCTGAGGACTGTGTCCTGCCACAGCTTTTCCTCTCAAGTCCCAGGGGAAATTTGGGGTGATGCCAATGTCTGAGTGCAGCCAGCCCGCTCAAGACTCAACCACACTAAAAGCCTGGGGCAGGGTGGACATGCATGAGAGACACCTCCTCTCTTCCCAAAGAAATTTGCTAAGAGTTAGAGCAGAAAGAAATACATTTTTCTTTTTCCTGAAGGGAAGACCATAGGGCTTGCCCAAAGCTTCAGGAGCAGCCAGGGACTAGGTCAGCCCTTTACAGTGCTGTGGGTTCCAGAGCAGACGCCACTCAGTGTTCTCTTTTCCACTCTTCTCTCCAAACTAGCACCTTCAGGCAGAGGTTAAGTCCTCCCTCTCCCCCCTCTCTAATTACACAATTTACTCCTTTTCTACTGTAATCAGCTCCCATTTATACAGCCCTGAGAGATCGCAGGATAATCACTATGGGGAATAATCCTTTCATTTCCCTTGCTGTCTCTGCAGGATATTGAGTCCCTCCAATACAAGGAAGGAGAGGGGAGGATGCAAAACATCTTCCTCAGGGACTCTATAGGATTAGCTGAATAAAAACAGTCAAAAAATATTTTAAAATTATCAAACAGAGCCTGTCTTCCAGTCACTACCATGGTCTGAGCTCATGGCACTCCCTCGGTGACAACCACCACCACATCTCAGTGTCTCAGTGGAACCACAGCAGCTCTTCACTGACCTCCCTGAGCTGTGGGTTCTCCCTTCTTTTACACCCTCCTTGCCTCCTTTTTTTTTTTTTTTGAGGCTCCTTCCTTTTCTGTGGAGCAGAGACCCTCTCCAGTTCCCCATGAAAACTTTGAAGAAACGTGTTGGAGGAACTGAGGCCTCTTACCCTGCTCTTCACAGGCAGGAATAAGGACAGGTCCTAGGCAAGAGAACTTCTGACCTTCACAGCAGGCAGAAAACAGCATGAGGGAGAGATAATGCAAGAAAATATCTCCTAATGGAAGGACACCTCAGACCTTGTCTAACAGCTTCAGCCATTATGCAGTGAAAAGAGGAGGTGAACATCCGTAATTATGATCAAAAGGGCAGAGCTACAGTTTTAACAAACTCTGGCAGTGCCACCTGCATCTTCTCGAGTGAAGCTCTGAAGAGACCAGGACTGCAGGATGAAGATCCTGGTGCACCAGCGTAGTTTAACCATATTCAGCTGAGAAAGTAATTAAATATCCTTCCAGTTAATTCCTTTGCAAACCACGAGAGGGAAACTGAGTATGATCATAACAAGTTACTGTCAGCTGGAGTTGTGATCCCATTTCATCACCACCAGAGACAGCTCATCTGCCCTTCCAACAAAGCCACTTACTGAGAGAGGAAACATTAAGTGCTTTAAAAATATTAACTCCAGGGAGAAGAATCTTTTTCCTTTCTGGAGGTCAGACGCCATTCCACCCGCAGCCAGGCCGCGCGCTGGAAGGAGGCAGAAGTTCAGCAGCAAGGATCTCAACACTGCTGCTGCTGCTTTTGGCATGTTTGCATGATTATCACCCAAAAGAAAACTGAGTCATGAGCCCAGAGTGATGCGAGTCAGGCGGCTGAGACACATCCCACCCCCGGCCGTCTGGCTGCTGAGCTGCCACAGCGCTGGAGCACTTAGAGCTGTGCCCGGAGGTGAAGGGCTGTGGGGCTGACCCACATCCCACCCAGCCATCCCTGCAGGACCCTCTGGCACACCTTGAGCCCCCTGTAGCCTGAACCCCAGGTGAGCACGCCTGGACATGCACAACAGCTCTCGTGTCCCACAGCAGAGTGGCACAGCCGGGTAACCCCTGCCCGTGTTGGTCATGGAGCCCTCCGCCACCACGCATTACACACCACATTTCACAGTTTTCTTTTGATTCCTTTATGACTGCTGTCCCTTTGGCTCCAGTGGTACCTAATCCTTATTACTGTTAGAAGAGAGAAAAATAAATCTTTGCTAATCTTGTTTATTTACAAAAAAAAAAAAAAAGACTCACAAAATCCTATTTCCTTAAAGTAGCAAAGGTAGAAGAAACAGGGGAAAAAATCTGCACAGCCACTGCTCCAGTGAGCTCTGAGCCCCAGAAATGCTGCACACTCACTCTCTTCCTCATGAGTTTGGTGCATCCCTCTCCAAATACCTCCTCATCCCTGTGCTGGAAATCAAGCTGCCCTCGAGGGCAGAGACCTCCACACTGTGCTGAGCCACAGGCCATGGCCTGAAAGCCATGAGGTGGAGAAGAGACCTGTGGCAAAGGGACAGAAGGAGGATGCAAGAAGAGGGGTGGCCTCCAGGTAATGCAGTAACGTCCTCCAGAGACAAAGCCCTGGGCTTTCTCCTTCTACGGTGTTGCTGCATCCAGCACTAATCACAGTCTCTGTCACTAATTTGATATTAATCAGCTGATTCCTCCACAGGATCATGGTGCTGAATGAAGAGCACCTGTAAATGGAGGCTCACCCACCAACCTGAGTTTAGCATCACTCACCTACGAAGCAATTTCCCCCCATTGTGAGAAAAACCTGCAAAAGCAGCTTGAGTGCTTCAGGCATTTCCCACTCCTTGGGACTGCTCACTGCTTTCAGGAGCCAGCCCTTCATTCGAGAGGAAGGCTATCCCCCCACAGGGTATTTTCCCCTGCACCACCTTTGCATCTAATTTAATTTTTTTGCCAAAATGTTTTTAAACATGCATAAGTCTGACTCAGCAACCCAAAAGATTTCATTTGACGCAAAGCGAAATGTTCTATTTTGTTTATAAGCTAATTAGCCAGTCTTATCTCGTGTACCTTTATAAGCACATGCAAGCCAACAACACAACCTGCAAACATGAAAAAGCCTGGATTTAGGAAATGTCAGAGTCGAGCTATACTGGCACTTAAAAAAAACACTCCCTCATTTCTTAAGGCGAGGAAGGGAGGCTGAAATGCCTTCCCAAATTCAGCTTGATTTTGCAAATTATTTTAGCCCTGCTGAAGGTCCATTTTTTGCAAGACATTTACAATCAGTTGCAATTTTCCTTGCCAAGCTCAGACACAGAGCACTCAGAGAGCTGCAGAACAAATCCAAGGGCAGATCTCAGCCCTATGGACCATGATCCAGCTGGGTCCTCACCACTCACCCAGCACCACCACCAGGATCAGTGGTGCTGCCCGTGGGTACAAATACTCCTTTAATGCAAATCAAGTTGCAGGACCAGGACTGAAATAAACAGAATTGCAACCATCTTCCCATAAGAGCTATCTCCATTACATCACCTTCATGATCTACAGAAACACCCACCGTAGTCAGCCTGGGTGTGAAAGCTGAATGAATATATATGAATATGTAATACATACACACACACCCCACTTACTTTCTAAGCAGTTAATCTACCAAGCACCCTCCACCACATTTAAAAATATTTGCTTATCAGCTTGAATGACCAAGAAGGACTTTCCTGCAAAAGTGTTTTTCTCCAGGGCAGGAGTATTGACTTCCCTCCCTGCTGCCTGTGCCCTGCAGAGACCAAGTGCTGGCTCCCTTGGGAGAACAGTTTGGGCCAGGACCTTCCCACAATGGCACCAAGTTGCCCTGTATGGCTCCAGCAAGCTGTAGGGCCAGCCTGGGAACTCACAGCATGGACCATACAACCTTTAAATGCACCTGGCCCCACTGGGTGGGCAGACCATCATATTGCTCAGCTAATAAGGGATGTGTTACCTCTAACCATGTGTGACTGCTCTCCCTCACCCCTTTGTCTTTGCTTAGAGAAGTCCTTCCTCTGGCAGGAGGCAAAATATTATTCTCTCTGCTCCTGATTAAATCTCAATATATAAAAAAAAAATCTGGCTTCTATAAGTAATGGCTCAGGACAGAGAAAACATCATTTCATTGGGGCAATTAGAGCAGTCTAATTAAACCTAAGTCTTCTGATCAGGCTCTGCTGATTAAGTGGGTTACAGACACTCTGGATAATATTAACAAAATGAATCAGTTAATTACATGACAATCAATAAGAAGCAAAAAGTAGGACAAGCAATTTGCCTTTAAATGACCATCTAAATTCATGAACATGATACATGTTTGTAAGTGTTAAGAGAAGGGGCAGACATGACAGATCTCTTAGGCACTAAGATAATTTCTGATAGTTGCAATTCCTGAAAAGCAAAGAATTTACAGCATCTCCCTGAAAAAAAAAATTACTTTTTTATAATAGTTTGCAAAACAAACAGGGCACCAGTGAACACAGCTACTGGGGAAAAAAAAAAAAGACACCTTCAAACTTAGGGCTTTAATAAAAGTCTTAGTTTGGAGTTGTGACCTCAAATGGTCAGCACTGCTTTGAACAAGAGACATTGTGGTCTTGAATGATTATCTGACTTAGAGCTCCCATCCAAATTGAAAATCTTGGTGAAGTGGGATCTGGAAAATGACATTGTTAAAGAGGCAATTTTTTGCCCTGAAAAGCTCACAGCCTGAATGGAAAGACTTAAAAAAAAAAATAAAGGGGAAAAACTATCTTGTGAAAAATAAAGAACTATCTGTTGTTTTCTTTTTGCTGAGTTCAAAACAGGCAGACTGTGAGGGACTTACAGCATTTGTAATGAGTGCTTTTAATCGTTTGGGTTTTTCTAAAAGACAACAACAGAAAGCGTTATCAAGATGGCTATTGAGAACTTCTCCTCTCTGAAAGCAGGCTTTTCAGTCAAGCTACAAAGCAATAACATTTTCAGGAAAAAAATTCAGTGAGAATGTCATAAAAAATGAAATGTCTGACAAGCACAACAATCTTCCCAGCCTCGAAAAAAGGGATTGGGTATTTTATTTTTGACTTTCTGCTTTATGATTTCAGCTGGATGGATAATGCAGAATCAGGAAAGTGACTTTTCCTTCTTCCAGAGGTGGAGACCTGAGGACCAGGCAGATGAGTCTTAGTCCAAACCACACCTGCAATCACAGACTCATTTAGGTGAGGAGGGGCCCCTGGAGGTTTCTGGTCCAATCACCCGTTCCAACTTCCAAGGACCAACTTCAAAGATTGAATCAGTTTGCTCTTGGCTTTTTCTGGTTGAGCTTTGAAGGTCACTGAGGATGGACACTCCAGCACTTTCATCATGGTCACACTGATTCAAGTTTTCAGCCTTCCAGTTCAGTGCCCTGATGAAAAGATATCTTAGTGTCCCTCAGTGCCCTGGGATTGTCATGGAAGAAATCCCAGGAGGGCTGGGATACGCAGAGGCATCTATAGTCACAGGGGAAGTAGCCTTAAAAAGAAAGATGTGTGAGCCAGAGCTTTTTGAAGCCTTCAGGCTCTGTCCACATCCTTCAGCAGGGCTGGGAGTATTCAAGTCTGGATGCTCTCCCAACCAGCCTCATCCAAACCAGCCATGCTGTAGACACTGAGCCCCACCACAAGCCAGCCTTCAAGCTGGCTATCACAGCTTCCAAGGCTGTGGTACCTTGTTTGTCACCCTTGTTTGTTTTCTCCACCTGTGTGAGACTGTTTATGAGCCTCTGCAGCAATAAATCAAAAAGGAAGAAGCTCAGTGCCACAACCTGGACCCAGGCAAGGAATTGGCTTGCCATTCATGAGCAACCATTTGCTATCTTGCACAGGAAGTGGATCAAGCTACTGAGGGACTTTCAGCTCCAAAAAATGCCACTATAAAAAACCTGAAACTGCCAGGAAGTGGAGGAAAGCGGATTGCAGTGAAATGGGTTGGCTGTCCCAGCAGCAGGTTTTATTGACGCTAAGAGCTCCAGGCTCCTGGAATTGCTTTCCCAAAGTCTCTCCAGCTGGCTGCTGAGTTAGAGAGTCAAGGCAAATACCTTTCATCTTTTTTAAGCTTTATTTTTGAAGGAAGCAGAATTATGCTGCTGTTCTCTCTCTCTTTTTCTTTTTTTTTCCCCTAATAACTTTTAAATCCTTTGGCTGCTTGCGCCAAATTTTTCACAGGGAGAACAGACATGCAGTTCTGACAGGTCTGGAGAAAACAGGCAGCTGAGGAGAGGAGAGAGAAACTCTGCTAGTGCAAAATGCCTCTCATCAACAGCCACTCCAGAGCATGGAACATCTCATTTACTGAACAACGTGGAGTCCAACCAGAACTCGGCCCCCAGGAATAACTCCATGGGAAACGGGCTGTGCTTGGTTCAGCCCATCTGTCTCCCAGGCAAGTTGTCCTGCTTTACAGCAGGGTTTTGCAGTTTCCCCTGAGCAATGCTTTTGTGCAAGCAGCAATACAGAGGTGATTTCCAGCATGGAAGGGGGTTGTGCTCAGGGCTTCTTTAGTCCTAAGCTGCTGGAGCACCACATGTGCAGCTGTTAAAGAGTTCTGCTGCATCCTGGAGTGTTTCATCAGGCATAAGCCACAAGATGCAACACAGCATCCTTTCTCTCAACACAGCTGAACACCGTGCCAGGTTTTGGGTACCTGGTCTCAGTGTGTCAGGAGGTGAGAAGAATGACCAGCAGTATCAGAGCCCTTGAAAATAAGAAGGGCAGGAGGAGATTGAAAAGGCTGTGATTGTTTTAGTCTCAGAAAAGGCAAATACAAAAACAATCTGCAAATTTACAAGAAGTTCTTGTGAAGCAGGGAGTCTTCTCTGTGATGACAGCAAGTAGGAAAGGAAGTGGTAGGCTTCAGTTGCAGCTCAAGAGGATATGGGTTAGAAATTAAGGAAAACCTTATCTGGACAGGGATGGCATTCTACCTTTGCACTTTTCAAGAGCAAGCAATACACCCTTCAGCTGGGTTTATGCTTTGGGTGGAGGTGACCCCTAGACCTTCCTCCTGACTTAATTTCTAGTTTTCCATAAGAAAGCCATTGTCACTCGGGAGACCACAACCAACTTAATGCTCTGCCTGAAATAGATGGGCAGGATACAAACCTTAGAAGAAAGGATGCTGGTTTGTCAGCTTGCCTGGTGTGCTCAGTGCTGCACAAAGTCCAAGGACAACTCCTGCCCCATTGCTCTGAACAATAAGGATGCCACAAATTCCGGATTATCATTCATGCCTAAAAGTCCTGTCTGTATTCAGGAAAACCTTAGGGCTTTCCTCCACACCACAGCAAAACTACAGTGAATTAGCATTTTAGAAGCTCTGCTGAATCTGTATTTGGTAATAATAATGGGACTGTTACTGATTTAAACTCAGTCAAACCACCATCCCACTATATAGTGGAGAATTTCAGTCTGGATCTGGACTTTACCATTTCTATCCAGAACATTTGACTGTCTGTAGTAAATCAACCCTTGCACATTGATTTGCAAAACCTCATTCACACAGGAAGTACTTATAACATAAACCCAAAATCTCCCTGCTTGCCAGAGCAAAGAGGCCCACGCCCATGCCCGGAATATATGTGCAGTGTGTAGGGATGCTCATGCTGGACATTACTGATGCCTCTCTGAACATTAAGAAAAAGGCTTTTCCCCTTCAAAGGCAACCTACTAACTTGTTCTTCTTGGAGGGTCTCTTTTGAAGGCACAAGGACTCTAAAGCAGCTGATTGTGCCACATAGAGTCTCATCAGCAAACCTGGCTCGTCTGTGTGCAGGAAAGGAAAAAAAACACCTTGATCACTACTTCCCATTTACTTTAACCAATCCTGCCTTGATCTCACAAAACCCAGGGTGCTTGGAGTACAGAGGCACAAGTTCAAAGAGACAGCAAGAAGTTAATCTGAAAGCAAAAGGTGCTCTTCAGGCAGGTCGGAAGAAGTAATTAGAAAGCACAGCTATTCCAAAGGTTTAATAAATGACATTAAGGCAGCCATTATACACTCACTAAAGCACAAGGGTCCTCTACTCTTGTCAATCAAGGAAAAAAAGCCCACAAGACTGTAGACATAGGGACCAGACTGCAAAGGCAGGAGCTCTGGGGCTCCTCATCACCTTGTTCAAGGAGGTGAAGGCAGAGACTCTGCAGGTGAGGCAGGAAACAAGCAGCTTCAGGAGGCCCACATCTGTCAAAGCTTTTTTTTGTTTATTTTTACTTCTCCTACCCCCTCCACCATCAACATTTACTGTGTTCCATGAGCTCTGTGGAGCTCTATGAGCTTCCCCTTTCCATAGGCAATGTCCCGTTTTGGTGTTACACATCCAAAATACACTGACTTTTTAGTTCAGCATTTTAGTTATTACTTCATTTACCTTCAGAAACCGTAGCCTGTCCCACTCCAGTCCTGTGAGGCCAAGTGACAAATCAAAGGGCACTTACACTTTTGAATCTCCCAGCCCCAGGCAAATGTAGCCCTGGATTCAGGATCCTGTTGCTTCAAAACTGCAGATGCAGAAGATCTCCTTCTGCATAACTCTTCCATCTCTAGGTTCTTGTCTGCAAAACACAGCTCATAATTGTGCAGGTTTTGTCCACGTAGCTCTTAGGGGCTATCCAAGGACACAGCGCGTGAGGAGCCCCTCTGTCAGACAACACAAGACCTGCATGAGCTTAATTGCAGGCGAGGTTGGCAGTGAGAGATTGCATCTTTTATCGGCAAAATTGATTCACAAAAGCCACGAGGAGCATCTTTCTCTCTGCAGGCAACATCAATGCACACACATGGATCCAGAGCTAGTGTTTTTCCTGCAGCATTTCACCACCCCTTTCAAACCATCCCTCTCTATCCCTGTCCCACAGCAGTGTGACATTCAGACAACTGCTTCCCGACTCAGGCTTTTCACACCCCACAGCCAGGCCTGAATCCCACAAGGCAGCGATGCAGATCCAAACCCTCTCTTCTGCACCAGATGTGTGCCAGCTGAGCAGCACGAGCTGTGATCCCCTGCTCAGCTGCCTCTGGCTGAGGGAGCAGGCAGAGGTTGTGGCACCCAGCTGCTGCCGAGGGGCAGGCAGGGAAGGGGTGCCACTGGGCAGCACAGCACATCCCTTCTGCAGAGCAGCATCTTCTCCCTCTTTCTCCCCCTTTCTCCCCCAAGCCCGGGAGGCACCAGCCATGTTATAGAGTGTGATGCTGCTTCTGATGCTCGAGGGCTCAGAGAATCGCCTGGACACTGAGCAGGCTCCTGCTGGAGTTCGCGAGGTGCCCCTGTGAGTGTGCGATCCCTGATGCCACCCTCTGCTGTCAGCTCTGCTCATAGGCAGATCACTGTAAGCCTCCCAAGCTGCTGTGGAGCTGGGACTGCTGGCAACAGTAGGAGCCCTTTCCCGTGCTGTAAGCACTGATCCCTCCTAAAACCTGAAGCGATCGCATTAATCAGTTTGCTTCGAAGTAGGCCATGCGAAATGTGTTTGAGCCTGGCTGATAAAATGGGGGGAGGAAGAAGTGCAAGGAGATTAGAAAGGAATCGTGCTTAATTTGGGAACATCTCTGAAGATTTATTCCAAAGCATGAAAGCCATGGAGAACGCTCCCGCCTAGAGATTAAAGATGCTGTGACTCACATCTCTGAGGCCTGACAATAGCTTATTCAGGAGAGCTGCCTGTAGCCACGAGACAGAGGATACAGTTTTCCCAAAGCATTTCAATTTTCAAGAGGAAAAAAAACGACTAGACTTCATTAATTTAACCAAATAACATGAGGTGCCTTCATCCCCATCTCTCCTAAACTGGCTGTAGATCTCTGAGCTTTTGTTGGCCTGAGAAAAAGCCACACCCAGCAGTTGGGGTCAACTTCTGAATCGCCACCTTCTGGCATTGCCAATTGCATTTGACCTCCAAACAAAGCAGAGAGAAGCAGCCAGTGGAAGGCCCTTTCCAATAAGAGAGGAATGAAGCAACCATCACCCCTTGCTTGCTGTGCCCCTGCATGTCTCCTTCTTTCACAGAAGTGAATTCCAGGGGCTTCAGCTGTTTTATCATGTTCTGTCTGCTGCACATCCAACTGTGTGAGCATCACACGACCCTTGAGCAGGTGTCACCATTCTGTGATCGCATGGGTGGCCCACTGAGCACTGGGTGGGTGAGTGGATGGTGCCCTGATCTCAGTATCTCTTTCCCTGTGAGCTCACGATGGCCCCACTGTCCATGACAGCTCCAGGTGAGCCTCCAAAGGAAAGAAGGTGAGGGTGCAAGAGGGTGTGTGTAGGAATTGGTCCTGTGTTTTCTGCTTTACTTCTCTCATCAGGTGCAGAAGGGAAGGGGATGGTGAGTTTGGGAGAGATGGGATGGCAGGTATAGGGAACAGAGGGATTGCTGCCAACAGACTGCCTATGCTGGAAATCCCTTTGGGAGTGCTGGTGTGATCAAGCCTTGGGGATGAGCAGCAGGACACGTCCAGGACATCACAAAGAAGAAATCAGATTCAATGCTTGATTGATGTGGGCACAACTTTGACATAATTTCTCACAACAGTGTAAACACAGCCCTGTGTTTTTACTGACAAGGCCCTTTTCTCAGCTCACCCAGTGAGGCATTTGTGGCTGATGTTATTGACACTGAGGCTGAGGCTGACACGGGGTGCAGGATTTGGGGGGTGTCAGCTCTTGTCTAGGGAGCTCAGGCTGCTGCTGCAGAGAATGTTACCAGCCGTGTCCCTCCACAGGACCCTGTATGGGACAGCACACCAGCAGCCTGGGGACAGGGGGAGCAGAAGGCAGGAGAGCAGCCGTGGTGCTGTGCTGCCGACGCATGAGAGGTTCCCCTGCATCACTGTGCAACAGATCACCTTTGATACAACATTACAGATGGTCCTTTCTGAGTAGCTGCCACTGCTGCTCCTTGTTCTGTTCTCCAAGAGAGCTGGAGCAGAGGCAGGCCCAACCCCATAAGAGGCTCTGCAGAGTTTGTTTTGATCATCCTGCTGATGGGGAAGGACAGCCAGAGCCTGCTGCACCTAAAAAGGCTGTGTACCAGCTTTAGGCATCCAGGTAATTGTACTCATCTCCCATCCATCATCCCAGGAATGTCAGCGTCTGTTGCCAGAGCTAATGCCCTTTATACCATTTCTTTCATGGAACCAGCTTGAAATGGATTTTGAAACAGAAGCAAGAGGCTGTATCAGTTTTCCCCTTGAGGTGTGACAGTGTGTCTGCTTTCTGCCAGGTTATGTTATTTCTGTTCTCTGCTGCATGTGTGTGTGTTCCCCTGGCTCTGTTCACTGAGACAGGTAGAAAGGATCCCATCTTTCCAAAGTCAGGCTGATGGGGAGAGGAGATGACTGATAACATCATGTAGCAGAATGACAGCCCTCACACACACTTCACGCGGTGTCCGTCGCCTGCACTTTGTTTACCAGGGGAAGGGTTCGAGGAAAAGATCTGAGGCACATCCCTTCTCTACAGCTCAGTCAGCCCTTTCCAAATCAAGAAATCCATCTGCCAGGCTGTGGAAGAAAATTGAGTTTAAAGGCTAGTGCACAAGGTTGCCTCACCTTTGGCAAAAGGACCCCATCAAAAGGCATCCCCAGATTTCTAAGCAGTTCAAGGTCATAGGATTGTTTTTTGATGTCTTTTTTGAGATTCCTGCTTTAGAATTTGTCTCTCTAACTAGAAGCTGTAGCATTAAGAACATGCAAAGAAGTGACAGCCTTGCCCACAGGTGCCCCTGCTCTTCTGTTGCTGTGCAGCAAGATTACAATCTTCTGACTGGAGATGGAGTTGCAAAGGGAACCAAAAACCAGAAAGAGTGCAGTATTCTTTTTTTTCCACATTGCTTGAAGTTTAAATATTAACAAAGCAATCAAGATTTCCCCCATACTTAAGCAGAAATCTTTTAGCACGAGCACAGTGTCATTCAGCAAACACAGCTGCCAGATCTGGTGCAGTGGCAGTCTGAGACACTGGTGTAGACTTGCTGTGAAGACAGTCCTCTCAGCCCCAACCAGGATCCAGGTGGGGATCCTGGAGGAGCCTTCACAGGAGGCTGAAGATATATTTGTTCAACCTGCCTTTTAAACCCTCCACAGAATCAGTGTTTGAGGCTGACAGGTACCTCTGAAGGTCATCTGGCCTGGGTGGCTCAAGCAGGGCTGGTTGCCCAGGACCATGTCCAGTCAGCTTTTGAATATCTCCACAGGTGGAGACTCTGAAACCTCTTCGGTCAACCTGTTCCTGTGCTCAGTCACCACAGTGGTGGTACCTGGGGTAATTCCTCAGGTGCAGGGCTTTTCACTTGCTGAACACCACAGAGTTCCTGTCAGCCCATTCCTCCAGCACATCAACGTCCCTCTGGATGGCAGCATGACCTTCTGGTGTATAGCCACTCCTCCCACGTTTGTATCATCAGCAAACTTGCTGAGGGCACACTCTTGCCCCATCATCCAGGTCATTAATAAAGATGTTGAACAAGATTGGGCCCAATATTGACCCCTGGGGTACACTCTTACCTGCTGGACTCCAACTAGACCTCATGCTTCTGATCACCACCCTCTGGATGTTGGCCTCCAGACATTTTTCAATGCATTTCACTGTCTGTTCAATACAGAAGTCTTGCTTTTGTCTGCAAATCTGTTGTCATGCTTCACTATCCTCCCCCTCGGGATTTTTTTCCTTCCCCACTGTGTTTTGGAGCTGACTTTTAAACAGTCTCTCCTCGCGCCTGGCTAAACCTTGGTACCACATACAGAGGAAAGTGGGGAGAGATGCTGCTTTTCAAAACGTGCTCTGTCACTGAAGGGAATAGCCCTGGTTTGTAGCATAGGCTTGTTCAGCAGTGTTTCATGTCTATGCATCTGAGTCTCTTGTTTTCAGATTACTCCAGGGTTGGTTTTATTATTGGTTGATTGAGTGGTCTCAGCATGGCTCTTGTGGAATACCCGCATCTTCTGCTCACCATGGAGCAGATGGAAATGTTCTCAGTGAGACACTCATGCATGTGCAATATCTACAGAGGAAATATCCACATCTCAGCTCTTATTGCTGCTGCCAACAATGCCACCTGTCAGCTTCTGGGGGAACGCAAGTGATATTTATTTGGGCAGTATCAGAATGGAGCACTGGCAGAAAATTCCCCAAGTCATGTAAAAATGCCATTGATGCTCCTGGTAAAAAATCTTCAAATGCTGTAAATACCCTACTGAAATTGCTTTTTTTGTCACTGAGTGTTGAAATCTTGACAAAACGCCTGAAAAAAAAAATTCCTTTTGAATGTTTTGACCACCTTTTCAAAAAGACTGTGATTAATAAATACAATGGGTTTTTTTTTCCATTTGAGCAGCCCTTTATACCTGCTGGAGTCTTCTGGGTGAACAAGATTAAGGTATGAAAGACTTTAGGAAGCAAAACTACCAACAGATTTGGAAAGGACAGAACATAAAAAAGGGTGCCAGACACCTGCATTTAGGGATATTCTGGAACTGCCATTAAGCCATTTTTGTGCTGCCCAGGGGTTATGTGGCTAAAAAAGGACATACAAAGCAGTCCTATGATTGGAGTTGTAATTTTGGCACCCTCATGTTAGGAGGAACAAGGAAACAAGTGGAACTGCACTCTCAGCAGCTGGAAATGAATGCAGGTTGATGGACCTGCACAGAATAAGCACATATAGATTTACATGTATGACTGAGTGAATCACAACCCTGCATATTCCTGTTTGTCTGTAATACAATAAACCATCTCTCCTCTCCCACATAACATTTTTAATTATTGTTGTTTTGGGGTTTGTTAACATTTAAAAAAGTCATGTTTTCCATCAGACATGTCCACTCTCTAACCATCATCTTAGATCCAGCCTGTCCCTCCACTGACCACAAATATCCTACAGTCAAAACTCAGTGTTCTCAAAAGACGTAAATGTTTCATATTAGCAGAAACCGATTTTTTTTCCTCATCTTTCACATGTAGACACAAGTTTCTGTAAATCCTATTCTGCAGCACGTGAAATGCTGAGTGGCCAAACAGTGAGGCACCAGGCTCAGGCAGTGCTTGCACTGATTAGCTGAGCCCCGACTGATGTGTGGATGCTTTGTGCTTTGTTCGCTAATGTACTTCCAGCAGCACTAATAAAATTTCCTTTGAACAAGCGGGAACAGGTGATCACACAATTATGTGTCTTGTCTGTCTGGATGATTCAGCCTCACATTGTTGTCATAGCAGCATGTCCCCCTCGTGGGCTCACAGGTTGAGGTAGGGCTGGTTTGCAATTTCCAAATAATAAACAAAACCTGGTGCCCTGATTTGATAGAAGAGAATTTGTTGTGTTGCTGGAGTTGTGACTGTGGGAAGAAAAACGGAGCTGATTGTCAACACCCTTAGGACACCCTTATAAGGATTTCCAAGGATGCAAACACAGCCTAGATTTGAGTTTGGGAGTCAAAGAATAGAGCTGTTAAATTTGTTTCTATATTCCCTGGAGTGAGAGTCTGGTTCCCTCCCCTTCCGAAGGGAGCACGTGCTTTGGCAGTGCTGTGCCAACATGTCACACACTGACACAGTGTTGTGTGTCCCAAGGAGCAGCACTTGGATTATTTAACCAGTCCTGGCACATGGTACTCTCCAGCCCCCGAGCCTCAAGTTCCACACCTTGCTCTGAGTTTGTGCTGACCACCAGTTATCCTGGCACTCTGCACTGGGACCACTAGCTGGATCCTAAGTGGGATGCAAGGCCGTGGAGTGTGATGTCATGTCATACAATGTCATGAATTGCGAATTGTCAGTGGGGCATTAACTACCTGGAGATGTTCAGGCATGAAAAAAGCTCACATCTGGTGCCACAGCTGCAACCCTTGCAGAAGTGACCAACCAGTATCAATTAGGAAGTTCCCCCAGTGACAGAAGTGTTGTGCCAGTCCCAACTGGGACACAGCACCAGGCTGTGACAGGGCATGAGAAGGACTTAAGTAAGTATGACACGCACATCCTGAGAGCCAGCAGCTCTTTGGGGGACACAGAGGGAGCACCTCTGCTAGGCAAGTGTCCTGTTAATGCTTTTGAAGAGGCAGCTCTCCTTGCAGCTGATTGATCCCTGCAAGCCCAAAGTGACATCCATGAAGGAAGATTCTCCGTCAGAGTGGATCACCATCTGACTAATTTAACTTATTCCATACAGAGAGGGCCTGGGCAGCTGCAAGTCCATTTGAGGTTGATTTCAACCAGTTGTTTCTTTGAGGGATGTGTTAAAACAACACAAAGAGACAATGCACACACACACAGGACGGGTAAGGAAGAGGAGAACAGAGATCCTGAAAGAACCCTACATGTAGGATCAATCTGAGTGCCATTAATTTTCCTTCTTCTTTTTCTCCGGCAGACAGAGCCCAGTGTGATTCAAGAGTCTAAGGAAATTTTCAATCATATTGAGAGAGAGAGGAAACTAGAAAATGGAATGGGATTGCACTGCAAGGCTGTGACCTGTCTGTGCCCAGAGCTCTGCCTTAAATTGGAAGAAAAGTGCCAATTAATCTGACACTGAGGAAGGCATAGGCGATGAAACCATTTCATGTCTGCTCATTTCCCCCCATGACATGTAGTCCTCTCCACCTTACTAATTGGAGAAAACTTGCTAACAGCTCTCTGATGTGGGTTTAATTAAATACCTTTTGAATGCCTCTGAGCGGTGGGAGAAGCTGGTGGAGTCATTCCAAGTCTGACACACTCAGGAAGGGCTTCAAATCTGGGGCTCCTTGCTTCATCGACAAAAAAACACAGAGGCTGTGGGAGCAGTGGAGGATCTTTAATAAAAATGGAGCTGGAAACTAAAGGCTGACAACATCTGGCTGTGACAAGGAGGATCTTCCACATCCTGCAGTTCTTACAACACTGCAGAGAAGATGCTTGGTCATCCTGCGGCAAAGGAAGGGCTCTGAGGGAGGGAGACACCTCTGCAGGGGACATACGCAGGGCGAGGATGTTGTGTCCCAAGAAGGGCTGCAGGCCCATGAAGGGGGTGAAGCAGTGAAGGGTGGAGGAGGTGAGAGGAGGAAGATGTGCTCTGGGAGGGGACAGCCGAAGAGAAGAGCAGCAAGCACCGGATGTGTTGGGGCACAGCTCTGCCCCAAGTCCACGGGAGACACTTCAGCAGGTCACTTCTCTTTGGTGGGTGTTAAGTGCTCCAGGTGCATTGCCTGAAGAGAAAGATTCCTTCCTGGGAATCAGGGCTGTGTGCTGAGACCAGTTGTGCTCTAAATAGGAGGGCAAAGAATGATTGATTTCATGAAGGGTGAGTTTTGGCACGTGTAGATAAAAGGGGAGCACACCATAGGTACCAGGTAGGCTGTGGACAGGTAGATGCCCTTGCAGCAAAGCCAGACCCTAAGCCAAAGCCTCAGCTATGCCACAACTTTTCCCATTTCTTTAAAATACCATTTGCCCTTTCCCCATCCCAGGGAGTGGAGCATACAGGCTGAGTGCTGCAGGAGAGAGCTTGCAAATAATCTGGGAGCAACAGAAAAAATTTCAACAAGACCTTGAAAGAGTCTATTTAGCTTATCAGAAAGGGGGTCAAGAGGTGATTTGATTACAGTGCATAAGTGCCGTCAGCAGAAGAAAACACCAGTTTCTAAAGAGCTTTTTAATCTATCAGAGAAAGCCGGAACAAGAGCCAATGGCTGAGAGATGAAGGCAGACAAACGCAAATAAGACATAGGGAGTGTATCTTTAGCAGAGGGGAGATAAAGGGGAAGAGCAAACTCAAGGAGACCAGCCTTGGTATCTCAGGGTGCCTTCAAGTGGGAGCTGGATAATGTTCTTAAGCCAGGGTTGGTTCCAAGGTGGCATTTAGGACCCAGTGGTACATGGGTATATGTATAAAGTGGCCTGGTACTTCTTTGTCCCCTAATAATAAGAAAATACAAGTTCCTCGGTCTTGTGGGGACAGAAGAATGTTTGAGTGCAGGCTCTGGGCAAAACCTGGTTCAGTCACCAGGAAGAATTCAGCTCAGTGTTCGTGGTTTCTAACTCAAAACCGAATCCTGGGGGCCTGGTGGTCTGAGACTGTTTGGTGTTCTTGGCAATGGACCTGCCGCATGCTGGTGACAAATTCCAGACTAGTGGAAGGAAGAGCTGGCATGGGTAGGAATTAAGGCATTGCCAGTGAAGAGCACAAAACAAAAAGGATTTACCAGAAGTCCATCTCATCCTGCACCTGTGTTTGGCACTGATAGGGAACTCTAGCAGGGGTTTCCTTGAAATAAAAAAAACTGTCTGGAGTGAGTCTCCCTTGTAATTTCTTCCTTGTTTCAAACAATTTGTGGCTGATGGACTCCTGAAGTGGAGGTTGATACACAGCTATTAACAGGCCCTGACGCTTCTCCCATGAAATTTTCAGGCTACTTTTGGATCTATTACACTTTCCCTGGAGCAATAATATTCATCATTTAATAACACAATGTGGGGAAAGGTATAGCTTCTTGCTTGTTTCAAATCCTCTGATCCTCTCACTGGTACCCCTTATTTTTTTTTGGTGGAAGGAGCACAATATACTTACTAATTGCCATTTCTTTGTGCTATTTAAGATTGTTGAGGCTTCTCTCCCACCATTTTGTATATACAAATAGTATGAGAGAAAATACGACTTATCTTGGATTGGCCAGGAAACTTCTTACCTTTTAATTTTAATTTGACCTATTTCTAACTCAAACATCTCTGGGCATCTCTGGAGAATGGACACTAAGCTCAAACATAAGAACTTCTAAGCACTAATTTCTGTGTTTCTCATCTGAATCCCTCCTGTTTGGTGATAAGAGAAGGTTTCTAAGCCTGGATCCTCCTGGGATTTATGGGCAGCTACCTCTTTAGTACTGCTGGTTTTTCTCCTTTTTTTCTCTGTTCATCTGTGTTCAAGAAAGGAAAACTTTTAACAAATAAACCAAGCAAGCCCTTTTTGGCCCAGGGGCTGGTGAAAACAGTATTTAAATATTTACTACTTGAATGTGTAGGAATTTCCTGGGTTGTACTGTCTGGCAAATAAGACAGCTTATTCAGCATACAGTTAAAGTTGTGGTTAAGTCTAGGAAATAATTCCCTATCAATAATGAATGTTTACTAGTGAGTAGGTGAATCATACTGTGACATCCTCATTCTCCTTAACTCTATGAGCTGTTGCAATGAGGGTCGATGTGCAGGTGGGAAAAGTGGATCACCCTGCCAAATGTTTGCCAAAGCCTGATAAAGGTGGCTATTTATTCTGAAACATCAAAACAAAACAACGACAGAAACAAAAATAAAACTCCCCAAAACCCCCACAACAAACCAAATCAAACTAAACCAAACGAAAAATCAAACCAAACCAAACACCTAACCACAAAAAAAACCAAAAAAGAAGCCCACTTTGATTCAGTCTACATTCTTTTTTTTTCCCATATGGCTATAAAAATAAAAAAAAATTCAGAAATCAGCATTTTTAAAAATTAGTTATCTTTTCAATTTAATTAATTTAATTTATCAAATAAAAGTTCAAATAAAGTTTAACCAGTTAAAAAGAAAATAAAAGATATCAGGGTATCTAAAAGAAACATATTACTTGACCCATTCTGAGGGTTAAGTAGTTTGGTAGTGCAACAAAAGTCAACATTGAGCTTTCCAAACTATCCCATGCTTGGAAAGTTTTTTCAGCTCTTGAAAGGTATGTCAGTTTTGACAGCTGTTTCCTCTATTTGTTTGGGTGGGAAACCTGGGTGATTAATCCTGCCTATTGGAGTCATTAGGGACATATTGGAATTTACTTTACTGTTTGTTACAAAACAGCATGTGCCGAGTTTCCATCCGAAAATTAGACCACCAATTCCCAGCTGGATAAACTGGGAAGTAGTCTTGACGTGGAAGAGTTTGCAGTGCAAATACACAGACCACAGACCATTAGTTGTGTTTTACCAAGTCCGTAATAAAGCTCAGAGCCTTAAAAACTGGAATTTGATGATTCCGGTAAGGGCTAGAGAGTCTGCACAGAACTTTCCTTTGGTTTTCTGAATCTGTGTCTTTCTTTGAGTAGATCATTCTTCCTCCAAGAGGGAAAAACATGCCTCAAACACCCCTTAACATCATTAACTTTTTCCTCAATTATCTACTTAAGGGTGAGCAAAACACACTGTGAAATGGGGCTTTTCCACAAGTTGAGTTTAATCACTCTTATTCCTTGGAAGCCATGTGGGGATATAAGCGTGTGACAGCAGCCATCTGGAGAGGATTCTAGTCCAGCCAGACCGTCCCCATTGCCACTCATGCTCACAGCTGTGCCACCCACCCCAAGTGTGTGGCAGGGATGGCATGAGGTCCTGAGCACACGCTGGAGTTGTGCCTGTTGGGATGCACATCGGGCTGTTTGCTCAGTGCCGCCGGTGCCGCTTCTCTGGAAAGCAGGAGTGACAATTTTTTTTTTCCTCCGAGCCTTTTGGGGCCATCCAACGACATTTCCCAGTTTGGGACTTCGTCCCATCACTGTGGGGCTCTAAAAACCAAAGCAGAAAGGAAAGGCGGGATCTCAGCTCACCCCGTGGCTCCTCAAGACTTTACCCCAGGCACTGGTTCTCATGAGGCTTGTGCTACAGCTCTCAGGAAAGACAGTGCCAGCAGCCACAGCATGACAGCATCCAAATGCCATTCATTAAGACAGCATGGTTTGCTTTCAGCTGCTTTTAATCTTTCCCAGTCTCTCAGAGGGAACAGCTTGGATCCTCCTGTGAATTGGAGAGTTCAGTCTCCCTCAGCAGACCCCAGACATGGGCGCTTAACAGCGACAGGCTTTTCAGCAGCCACAAAATAAAGGGCTGGATTTTTATTTTATTTTATTTTTTTTAATGGATGCTATTAGTGTTCTGGGAAGAGCCTGGACTCATGCTCATTAAGTCTGCAGTTTCCAAAGTATTTCTAGAGAGGAAGAGAGCATAACTGGTTGAAATTCTTATTGTGGTAGTAAATGATCAATGCACTTATTCACAGGGCCATAGTGGCTGTGATTAATTCATAGCCAGAAATAATAGTGGAGCACCTGCTGCGATGGTATTACCTTATCTCTGCCTCACTGGTTGATTTCAGGTACAAGCAAAAACAACCCTTAATTACTTGGTTAAAAATCTGTCAGCTGCCGGGGAAACAAATGGAATGATACAGCCACCTCTGCTGCTACACTTTAAAGCTCCCAGAGATAATTGAATGGAAAGAAATGCACTTCAAAGTCCTCCAAGAGCCAGCACTGAGAGGAAAAACCTAGATGTGCCCTGAGGAATTGTCAGTGACCCAGGAATGGCCAGCCACGGGGATGACCGCCACTGACAGCAAACTTCCCACAGCTGCAGGGCTGGGTAATTCTTGTTGTGCTTTCAGGAGGACCTTCACCATCCCATTCAGATGCCTCTCACCAGTTTTACAGTCATCTGTGCTGTTCTCTTTTTTTAGAGAGAAGTTGATGCCCTCAGGCACTCCTGCCATGTCTGCCCTGAGGCAGGAGCACCACTCTTTTGAGGCATTTGTCCCTGTAACCCTTCCCTGGTGCTGCGGCACAACCTGCTCCCCCTCCAGACAAGAGAGCGGGCAGTGTTGCCCACAGCCCAGGCAGCAAAGCTCAAAGGCAGCCAGCCAGCACCCATCACCTTTCTGGTACTGGCTAGGGAAAGCTTCCTCCAGTCAAGCCTTTAATATCCCTGAGGGCTGGGATTCCCCACCTCCCTGGGCCCCTGTGCCAATGTCTGACCATCCCAAGGGTAAATTTCTTTCTGAACATCTATTTGGAATTTCACTGGCCACAACTCACATCCACTGCCCTCTTCCTTTCTCTTGGTATCTCCGGGAAGAGATTGGATCCATATTCTCAGGACCTTCCCACCCCAGGACAGTGGCCCTGTCCTCATAATTCATTTTCATCCTCCTTCCCTTGCTGCCTTGCTGGCTACGCCAACAGCAGATCAGCCATCTAGACCCACATGCCTGCACAGTGGGTCTCCAGCTGGATTAGGGGGTCCTCTTGGAGCCCAGGTTTTCAGGGCTGTGTTACTGTGGAGGAGACATTCAGATGCCCTTGACAGTGGCAAGCAGCTGGGCTTCTTCCTGCTGCAGTAGGACACTGCTGCGGGATGGATGTGATTGCTTCTGAGCCACTCTCTTTAAGGACACAGGCAAATAAAAATGCAGGAGAAAATCAGCCACTTTACATGGTGATGCTTTTAATTGCCTTGGCTAAATGGGAAATTAAAAGCTGGAAACTTCAAGTCCTGTTTGATGTTTAGCATCCGTGCTCCAAGAGGACGGGTTCTCCGGGCACGGCTGTGGTTCGCCCAGGAAGCGTGAAATCGCTCCCAAATTGCTCGACGTGTAAGGTAATTGGCCTCCATTTCCTGAAACGCTCTGGCTGCAGACTGAGGGAGCAGGCACCATCTCCCAAGTGGAACAAACTCAGAGACACCTCAGAGGCTGTGCACATGGCACCCGTGTGCCTGGCATTGAGAGCTCTTGTCCGACTTGTGCAGAGACTGTCCACCGCTTCTCTGGAGGAGCTCAGTGCCTGGCAAGCTTGGGGAAACAAGTCACATAAGATACAGAGCAAGAGAGAGCTGTCCTATCATCAGCCCTGTGCTATGAATTTTCCATTTTCTCATTGTTATGCTCAATCAAGGCACATCTAATTTTATATTAGGAGCATCTGGAAAAAGATCCTGTGTTGAAGGCCACACGTATTAAAGCATTATCTGCTGACAGAGAAGCACATGCTCACAAAGGCTGCCACAGTCAGAGCTATTCTCCCCCCAAGCTGGAATTTTTGTTCTCTGTAACAGGATCTATGATCACATCTCACCTGCTAGTTTTGTTTGCCTGGTGGCCATTTCTGCTTTCTTCAGCGATGACAATCTTCTTCTGCTTGTGCCCAGTGACAACACCGTGGGCTCTGCACATCTGCTGACTGGTGGTCACAGGGTCAGCCAAGGTGTAGCCACTGTCTGCAGCAAAGATGCTCCAAGACCAAACAGTCATGTCCCCCTTGTCCTTTGTACAGACACCTCAAACACTGGTGGCCATCCTTGCTGCCTCTCCCAGTCCTGCCATGCCTTCGGAGTTGAGGACTTTGAGTGTGGGGATGAGACACAGCCTTCAAGATTCATCTTCGTGGTGAAGCCATACAGTGGCTCAGAGACATTCCTTGCTCTCATCTTTTGTCCTTTCCTAATAACTCCTTGCAGCAACAGGAGAGGTCACAAGAGTGCTTTGCAAACGTGTGCAAACTGCTCAGGATCGTGAAGCAGGACTGAGATTCAGTTCCAAGCTCATGGATGAGCTTCACTAGAAATCCCCTCCTCACATTTCAGGACCTTCTCTCCGGAGTTTCGGAAATCTTCAGAAGCCCAGACACCCCCCAGTGAAGGTGCAGCAGCTCCCAACCTTTCTCACTTCTCCAAGCTGTTTCATTAGCAGTATTCCTGGGCGTGATCTGCTGCCAGACTGCAGGAAATCCTGGCAGGCTCATGGAATGTCAGGGCTTGGGAATCAGCACAATGGTCCCTTTCCACACATATCACCCCTATGGTCTGATGCTGTTTGCCTCTCCTTTTCACTCTCCATGTATTCACTTAGATGTTAGGATCAGAGGATCAGAAGACAGCCTGCAAGGTCTCTGTACAGCTGTGAGTCTTTCAGCAGGGAAAGGTGCCAGTGGCCAACTGAAAGAAAGAGAAAAAGTGGTATTTGCAACCTTGGTGTTTTTTTTAAGTCTTTTTTTTTCCCCACTCCAGATAGAAAAGGCTAGACTGGTGTAAATGGCTGAAGCTACATTAAAACCTATTTATAGGTGTTGAGAAAATTCATGTCATCAGATTATTGTTTTTAATCACTGTTCATTAGGAAAACAGGGGATGGATCCTTGTATCAGTCCACTGAAGAAAGAAAGAGTGGGAAGACATCCTGAGAGATCATCTAACCACCCTTCCCTGGAATGCTTTTCCAGCATGTCCTCCGTGCATAAATCCAGTTGCTTGAGGCACCAGGATTCATTTTTCTGCATCCTCTAGTCCCTTTGCTGACTCTTCAGAGCCCTGCTCCTTGGGATTCATTCTCTCAGCAGCCTTTCTCAAAGGGGAAGCACCTTGCTGCTGGGCTGATCAGAGGAATGAGGAGAAGGAGGGGAAGCCTGCATCCACCTCCTGCTCCAGAGGTCTCCAGGCAGGGCCCTCTGGGCAGGCAGAGCTGTGCCCTGCCAGCCCCAGCCTGGAGTGACATTCCTTTTCTCATGGCCCCAGGTGGAAAGAGTTAAGAGTCAGGGTGATTTGCTTTCTGGTTTTCCAAGTTCTGTCAGGGCCACATTGTCATGAAATTATAAAAACTAGGGACTTCCAATTGACACCTATGACATCTCCTGCCCTTTGAAGAACTCTGCTCCACCCTGTGCACAAACTGTGGCAGTGTGACTAATATCCCTTCTCCAAAACTTTCAGAGAAGGCATTTCCACCTCTTCCCCCGAGGAGGTAAGAGGCATCAGTAATCACCACGCTGGTGGGAAAATACAGGTTAACAGGCAAAAATAAAACCCTTCTGTTCCAAGGGAGGGGCACAGCCGTTGGCAGCAGGAGGGAGATGTCGGGAGCAGGGATGCTCCTCCGGACACTGCGCACTCAATGTGTAAATTGCTTTTGCTGGCAAGCAGGAGAGACGGGAGGGAGGCAGCAGGGATTGCCCAATTTTTCTACTCCCCGAGGGATAGCCCCAGCTGATTTCAGCAGCGATAAAGATCACCTCATTATCTCCAACAAAGACCACACAATTACAGAGCATCTCTGATGGGAGTGGTGATAAGCACTAGCGTGAGCTCACCTCCTCCGCTCACTCACTTGTTTATTTTGGAGGTTTCTTAATATGCCAAGAGCCATTGAAACCAGTGCTAATTCACCCCCCACAGCAGCACCTTGGCCAGGAAAGAGGAGCTGTCATCACCACCACATCCTTCCAGCCAGACACTAGAGATCAACAGTTGTGATACTGCAGGGAAACTCCCAACATCAGCTCCTGGCACCAGAGTCTCCTCCCTGCAGTCCGGGTCCTTGCTGGACCCCCTGTAACCAAAATGCCTCAGCCACCTCCTGTCAGCCGAGTGCCAGGGGTGACCCCAAGGCCTGGGCAGATCTTGTGAGAGCTCTGGTGACACCGGTGCTTGGCACCATCCTGCCCACCCACTCTGCTCTCTCCTCCCAGCCTAAATCCTTTCAGGAGCAGGTGGGTGGATCTTCTCAAAGCCCCCAGGATTTGTACAGCTGATCCAGTACACAGCTGGCAGGGGGCACATCCATCACACGTTTCCAAAAGCCCACGGAGTTTTTCTTCTCCCTGCTTTCTTCCTCTTCTTCCTTTTATTTTTTATATTCTCAGGTGAACACAGGATATTTCAAAGAGATCTCTGCCACCACTGAAGCTTTGAAGCCAGCTGGTGGAGCAACCTCAGGTGACATGGAGAAGGAACGGGGCCTGGCTGGGTGTCTTCCCAGGAGAACTTAATCAAAGCTAGAAGAAATGACAGCACAAGCTGATCTGACTCAGTCTGTCTGGGCTTTCTCCCTCCCTCTGTTATTGGGCCCAGACCAATAGCCCTTCCTGGTTTTAAATTAGTAAAACCTTTGCTAAGCTTCAGATTAAGTTCCTGAGTCTCCAGCAGAGATGGCCTGTAGCAAAGCCCTGGATTTTATCTTTAATTATCAGCAGGAATATTACATTTTTTCAGAAACTGAGCTGAGAAAAAGCCAGCATCCGTGATCCCTGCTGTGGATCTGAGCATCTGCTCAAGGGAAGGCTGCTAATCAGGAGGAGAGGGGTCAACAGAAGATGATCTTGTAAGTCTTCTTCTATAGACTGAATCTCTAATATGTTTACTTAGCCAGATGCAAATCCTTTTCACAAACTCGTGGCACTGCTGAGTACAAGTACGCGCAGAAAATTAACAAAGCTGGAGCATCAATTCCTCGTCTACCACCAGGATGAGACTCTTGGTGACTACGTGGGAGGGAGGAAAATGTGCTCTTTCCAGTGTCCAGGGAAACAACGCAGAGTTCCAAGAAGCATTCTCCAATTCTTAACCAAGAAATCCTGTCCAGCACCTCACCGCTTCCCTCTCTCTCCTGGCTGCTCTCCTTCCCTGATCTGCTCCTGGGCTGCTCCATCCCTGGGTCCCCAGGGGTTGAGTCTTGCCCTTGCCCACACCCAGCAGCAGAGTCTGCCCATGGCCAGTGAAGTAATGCAGGAGACCTTCAAAAAACAGTGATGACGTGAACCATTGCAGGGCCAGGAGCTGGACTTCAATGACCCTTGTGAGACTGTTCCAACTCAGGATATGATTCTGTGGTCTCCAAATATGTTCAGGAGCAGATGGAAGAGTATAACAGCAGCCTGGTATATAGACCCCTCACGTGGCTGTTCTGTGCCTACTGAAGACAATCCTGTCTCCTCCTGCCTGCTGGTTGGAGGTTATTTTCCATGATGGAGACTAGAGAAGTATCCTACTGACTGCTCTGCTGATGTAGAAACCTCTCATTGCCTGCTGGGACAAGGGCTAAGTGTCCCTTGGAAAGTGGGGACACTGATTGCATTTGTCTGTTCACATGTATCTGATCTACAGTGGAGGAGGAACTGGAGGCCAAACTATGTCCTATTACTTGATTCTGGAGCCATCAGAAACTCCCTACATAGCAACCTGCATTGGACTGGAAAGGGTGTGCTGCCTGGAAGAGGAGGCACGAGCAGGAAAGGTCAGGAAGGCAGCACAGCGTGGGCTGAGCTGCTCACAGCATGGACGGCCATGGGTTGGGGCAGGTCAGTGTATCTGGAGCTTATCCTTTCAGGTCATTCTTCTCTTCACTCTTGACAGAACACGCTCAGGTGTATGTGTGGTGTGTCTAAGGTTCAGGGTCACCTTGCATTCAGCCCAGCACAATAAAACCTTAAAGGAATAGGCTATAACAAAAGAGCTGGGTGGCTTTGAGCCTCTCAAGGAGGGACAGGACTTGAAATAGATCACAGCTACCTGCAGGTTAGAAAGCCCTGTGTCCATTGCCTTTGTTGGTCGCTTCCTGAGACATCCTGCTCGGGTAGTGCAGAGGTCCGGGGATCCCCTCTGAGCTGATGGTGACAGCTGAGGAATGAGGCTGGCTAAAGCAGAGCCTGTGTAATGCCATTCCAACCCAGCCAGCCAGGTCAATTAAAAAATAAAGATGAAGGCACTGGGTCCGGGTCTGCTGTCCCCATCAGACTCATTATCTCCCCCCACCAACAGAAAGAGGGCAACTGTTCACGTAAGACACAGCTAATAATATCTGAGTACAGGACATTGCTGCTAAATTATGGGGAGGGCTTGGGAAGGGAAATTAGTGTCATTTGCAAGCCCAATAATAGGGGCTGTGCAGCATGAATGCCGATGCGGGAGCGGGCTGGAGGACAGAGCGTGGCTTATGCAACCGTCCTCATCCTCACAGGGCTGGGCTGGAGGAGGCACACAGGGGGCTGAGGAGCAGCACGGCAGGGAGAAGTAGGCTTGAAAGCCAAAGGCAGTAAAAAACAGAGGGCAAAGCAGATACCTCTGTCTGAGCATGAAGGCATCAGAAGCTTCTCTTAGGGAAGAAGGCTCAGCCCTCCCCTCCTAGCTGAGCTTTGGCACAAAAGAGCCACAGTTTAGGGGTCCCACAGTTTAGGGATCCCCAGGGCAGCAGCTACAAGGGATGGGAGGTCTGGTGGTTTCAACTGAAGGGCTACTTCCTGGGCAGCTTCAAGGAAACCGAGGCACAGAGAGACTGCACAGTCTGTGCTGTGGCTTGAATCTTAAGGCAGTTCTTGAGCACTTCTCAGTGATGTGAAATGTGGTGGTGCTGCTCCCTGGGACAGTTGCATTCCTGCAGCAGGCAAACCATTTCCCATTTATGATTACAGACACATCTTGAGCAAAAATCATAGAATCATAGGATGGTTTGGGTTGAAAGGGACCCTAAAGATCATGTAGTTCAAACCCTCCTGGCCAGGTTGCTTAGAGCTCCAGCCAGCCCAGCCCTGAACACTTTCAGGAATGGGACATCCATGACTTCTCTGGGCAACCTGTTTTAGTGACTCACCCCCTTCACAGTTAAGAACTTCTTCCTAACATGTAATGTAAACCTGCCCTCTTTCAGTTTAAACCCATTCCCCCTTGTTCAGTCACTACAGGCTCTTGTAAACTGTCCCCCTCCATCTTTCTTGCAGGCTCCCTTCTGGTACTGGAAGGCTGCAACTGGGTCACTGGGAAGGAAGCCTTCTGTTCTCTTCTGTGTGAACAATCCCACTTTTCTCAACCTTTCCTCACAGGATGTGACTGTCCAACCAATGTGTTACAGAGAAGCAGAAGCACCCCCTGACCAAACGCTCCCAGGCTGCTACCAAACTTAAAAGGTGCCTAAACAAAAACAGACAAACAAACAAAAGAAGAAATAGAGCTACTCTCGCTGTGTCCAACACCTGCAAAGACCAGTGTCCCCTTCCTGCCTGCTGAGTTATTTGTCAAATTCCTCGATCTCAGACCCCTCTCGGGGCCCCTTCTGTAGCTGATTAGGAAATGCTCCGTTCCTGATGAACAGGTGAAGCTGTGATTATATTAATCAACTGCTCATTAGTGTTGCCTGGCTTCAGCTGATCATACACCAGCCCCATGGTGTATGGCCAGCTCTGCCATACAGCTTCTGGGGCTGTCAAAGATCCTCAGCTCTGTTGCTGTGCCCACCTGGTTTTGCCCACAGATGGAGAAGGGCTACCCAGGGCACTGCTGAGATCTGGCAAGCAAATCTCATCCCAGCAGATATGAGCCTCTTTCAGATCGTGGGTTGATCACCGCAGTGCTGTGCCTCTGTGCCTCAGGTAGGGAATTTTGGACCTTGAGAGACCTGACCCCTCAGGTGGAGGTAGCAGGGACCTTCGGTGCTGGAGCCAGAGGTGGCTCAAACTCCTTTCTGAGTCCCTCTGGATGTGGCAGCTCCAAGAGGCAGGCCCTGGGCAGGCAGAAGAGTCACCTCTGATCTAACTCCTCCTTCTTCACAGCTGTGACATGGGACAGAAATCCCCCTGGGCTGCCTGCAGTCTCTAGGGACTCCCTGGAAAAGTTATTGCTCTTCCCTTTGGGAAGCTCCCTGACAGCTCTCCCCAAGGAGATCTCAAAACCAAGACCCCAGCACAGCAGAGTGCCAGAGGCACACGCACCACTGCATTCTGGCAAGCTTCAGCCTCCTCCAGCCTTCCTCACTGAAGGCTGGGGACACAGCTATGCTCTCCCCATTCTCTTTCTTCCTTTGCCCTGTCCTCTCAATCAGGCTCTGGCTCAGAAAGGTTTCGTTGCACAACAGCTACACTGGCTTTAGAGAGATGCAATTAAGATGAAACCCACTTATTTAAAGCAGCTCCTCTCCCAGCACTGCTCTAATGTCACCTTTGATCACTGAAACCAACCCAGCTCACAGACTGCCAGGGACGTGTCCTTTCATTTCTCCCTTTCCTCCTCTCTCCATTCAGACAAAACTGGTTTCTTTTTTCCTGCTGGTGCTCCAAGCATTTTGCAGAGCAAAGGACGGTCATTTTTGCATTGACCAGCAAGAAGAAGAGAGTCAAACACCCTGGCTGTCAGCCATGAAGGTTGGGGAGGTCACATAGATGATGCTGCACTTTGGGTTCAGGCAGCTTGACCCAGGCACAGTGCTGCCCTGGGGCTGTGCTGCCACTAAGGATGGACTTGGGATGGGCAGGGCCCCCTGTACTAATGCATCTGAAAGGAAGTACCCTGAATTTATTGGGAAGAGCAAAAACTGATGGGGAGAGGCTGGCCCATTTCCACCGTGTATAATAGTCAGTCCTGCTCAAAACATCACCTAGGCACAGCTTAGCTTTAAGCCCCCCAGTGGATCCTGCTCTCACAGGCACACAGGAGCTGCTGGATCAGGACTCAGCAGTCTCCATCCATCCACACATACACTTTTGATTGTCAGGCATTGAAAGCTCAGATTTCCTTGCCATTAAATGGGTCCATCAGGTTGCATTTTCTATTAGACTGGAGGTTTCCTGGTTGTCAGCACTTCCACCCACACAGGCAGGTCTCTTCTGAACTCCGTCTCTCTGCCTCCAAACCTCCCTGTGTCACATTTTCTTTGGAAAGGGAGAGCAAATACATGTGTATCCCTCTGCTCTCCTGGGGAGATGGCAGAGCAATTTACAGGGTACCCTGGGTGGGCAGGCTCCTTCATCTGCACTGTATTTCAATCTATTTTGTTTTGATCTGTAGGAGAGATGTCTCTTCCTGCAGGTGGAGAGAAGAGCAAGAAGCTGTCCTGTTACAAAACACCAGTAATTTGTAATTCATCACCAGCCCAGGGCCAGGTGCACTCTCCACTGCCTCTTCAGGGTGACATTTTTTTTTTAATTCTTAGAAGTGGACGTTGCCATGCCAAAAGTCTCAGCACTGACATTACAGATTCCTTCTGATCTCTTCAAATATCTCTGATTTAGCAGTTCCTGAGAATTTCTAAGCACAGGGCAGGTTTCTACCTTACCTAGGTGACATCCCCTGGGCCAGTTTCTGAGTCTCAGTCAGAGCTGGTGTGACACTACAGTGAGGGACCCCAGCCCCTGGCTCAGCTGAATCATTTGGTCACCCCTGACAGGGAGGAATTTGTCAACTCTCAGTAAATGCTACAGTTTTATAGGGATCCCACTCCATCAGACTGCTGGGGGGCTGCACCCTCCATTCCTGCTTTGATGAGGAGCTGGGGACAGCAGGGATTAAATGCACCCTTTCCACCTCCTGGTCCATGATGTCTGTTGAGCTGAAGCTGGCTCCCAAGATCTTGGTGCTTCAGAAGAGAGGTGTCAATGATAGTTCTGGGGAGGACAGCAAAGAAACCAGCCCAGGTGCTTCTGTGAATCAGCCCAGGTGGGCCATCGCTGAACCTGCTGAGAGCTGAGTCCTCTTCTGGCCAGCTTGTACAGGGCTGGGATGATCAAGCGTGGCAGGGCTCCCTCCTCTGAGAGCAGCCAGGGAGGGAGAAACACCAAGCAAACGGTTTCTCAGGAGCACTATGATCCCCACAGCACATCCCACTCTGCCCACAATCCTGGAGCTGGAACAGCCACTGCCTGAGAGGCTGTTCCTGCGCCTGCCTCCTCTGGGTCTTCTCCTCCTGCCTTCTCACTCTGTGGAGACAGGCTTTTGTCGCTTAAAGGTGTGATCAGGAAATGGAGGGCTTTTAAAAACACTGCTATTAAGAACAATAAAAATAATAGAGCGGGAACATATGTCTCTCCACAGGCCCATCACCTTCTGCTCACTTGAATTGAAGTGTTTTACCATCAGAGCATGACAGCATGCTGATACATCACCAGAGCCACAAAGCTGCCGAGTTTATTACTGTTATTAACCCAGTTTTCTAAAGAAAGGCAACAGAACACCATATTGGTGTGTCAGCCCACCCCTGTAACTTCTTAATCGGTCAGCTAATTTCAACCCACATATCTCAAAAGGTGGAGGCTGCCAGAAGCCTGTGTTTCAATCTGTGCACGTGCATGTGCCACTGGAACAGTCAGTGGGAGAGACAGAGCCCCAGTGACCACCCTGCTGAGACAGGCTACAAGGACGTCTCAGCCCTTTACTAGACACCAGAGAGGACCCTGGGAGAGCATGCAATCCCCACCTCACACCTTTTAGATCCCAGGGAAACACAGAAAGGCAAGGTGTGGGGGTTTTTTAAGCCTTCCTGGTTCTCTGGTCCAGGATGGAGCCAGCACCAAGCTACCCAACCCAGGGGAGGCTGGGACTGAGCCCTGTGTCCCCATTTGTCCTGCCATAGCACTGCCTGCAGGCGGTTCCCAAAGCCTTGGTTTGATATAAGTACTGACACATCTCGTGTCCTAGGGAGACTCAGGAGGGCTTTTTCAGGACCTCCAGGCTGGGCTGGATAAACAGGGATAACTGGTCACCCTAACACAAACTCAGCAGCTGCTCAGTGCTCCTGTCAAGGGACCCAGACCTGGTTTGAGCAATCGACTGTCCTTCTTCATGGTCATTCCTCCAACCCACACAGCTCAGCCCCACTGCCAACACCACAGTTCCCAGTTACATCTATTTGGGCACTGGCTCTCAAGGGTTTTCCATCTCATCTCTCCATACTCTTCAATTAACTGTCCCCTAGGACTGTAGATTTTCCATGGGCTGCTCAGGGAAGAATGTTCGCTTTCCTCTGGGGAGGTCAAAGCTGCCCATCTCCTTCAACAGTCGTGGGGAAGAGCAGGGAATATGAGTCTCCATGCACAACCACAGGCAATGCTGCATGCCCTGGAGCACAAGACCAACATTTTGTTGCCTGGGTGACATCCAAACCACCATCCATCACCCAGGCACTAACCCAGGCAAGCAGCCAGACTGGCAAGCACAGGGAGGGTTTCCCATGGAAAGCTGAAGTCAGTCCAAGCCACGGGCACAATTCAGCCAAGAATCCTTGCTCCTCACACTCCCCGAGGAGCAGGGAGAGCTCTCCATCAATCACCTGGAGCTCACATGTTTTGGTCTGTCACTTCAGCCCACTCCCACACAGCTGTGACCACGCTTCTCACTCTGTTTAGCAAGCACATACCCGGGGCTCTTAGCTAAACAGCAGGTCTGGAGCAGTTTGTTCTTGCTCATATTTTCTTCCTTCATTACTAAGGCAAATAATCTGTTTAGGTAAGCAGAGGAGCATTGCTCTTGCTACTTTACATGCTGCTTGTCGAAAGCAAGGTTGCCCTGATATGAGTCTGTGTGAGGTATATTAAGGCCTTCATAACTGCCCTTCCTCTAGTAAAATCTCAGCCACGACTGAGGTTCTTATGTGCCCTCAGTGGGGGCAGGAAGGAACGATTTCACCCTGTCCAGCAGTTTAATCCCTGACCCACACATTGCTGAGTGTTGTGCAGAGAAAACCGTGTTCAAGAATTGACCAACTTCCTTATGGTGAGAAACACCAAGGGCCTAAATCTCCTCTGGGGTGAAGCACATCTCAACACCAGGCTGTTCAGACTGGCAATAAGCAACCATAAAGAAAAAGGAGTGGAACTAAAGGTCAATCCACACCAAAGGCTTAAAACTGAGCTGGACTTCTGGCCAGGATTTAAACTGCACAGCAGCACAATAAATGAAGTCACCAAAACAATCACACTCCTCGCATCTTTAAGGTCAGGATTTTCACACCACTCTCTCTCCCGTGTATTGGCTTTCAGAGTCTGTTCTTCACAGGTACAGACAGTCACAAGTCTGTGAGGTGTGGGGAGGAAAACCAACAAAAGCAACAAGCCGGGGAAGTGACTTTTACCGTTGTCATTCCCTGTCTCCCAGCAACAACCGTGTCTTCTCCACCCTGCTCCCCTTCCAGCGTCTCACAGCTGGCAGAGATCTTAGGAACAAACAAGGCTCCCTGTGGTGAGGGTTGCCTGGCAAGGTCTGATGCTTCAGTCTAGCATGAGGACGATCTCCTCACCTGCAGAGGTGACAGTTCTTCGTTTATGTCTAACCATCAGCTCTCAGCCCCTGTCTGTGAAGATTCCCAACCCCATTCCAGGGCTGAACAGATGGTGACAGTGTCTGGGCTGATGCCCAAGTGTCAACAAGGCAGCTCCTTGTTTCCACCCAGACCTATCCCTGGGAAGGGAGGTGGAACATAAGCACGTGATAAGACACTGTCACCTTACCCTGTCTAAGCAGTCACACCAACCCCAGGACAAGTTCTCTGGGTTTGTGTTATTAATGCTCTCTCAGTCAGGCTAAGAGAGGGCTTCCCAGGGGATGGATTTTGCTCCAAGAGACCTTTCTGTGCCTTTCTCAGGAGGGAAATTAGCAACCTGAGCCTCCTCCAGAGCTTTTCCTTTTTCCAATTAATACATGAATAATCAGCATAATTTCATGCCAATTGTTTTGTGTTTCAACACCACAGATATTCTCTGTTCCTCTGCTACCGGACTCCTCTGTTCCTTTTAATTACATTGATTAAGTGCTAAACCACGACTTCCTCACCCTCGGAATCAGTCACACAACTGGTGGTGTAACAGAGCCAGGCAGAGGCAGAAGCACATCCTCAGAAGGATGTGCCATTGGCACATTAAAGTCAAGCACAGTCAGTGTTTGAGGACTTCCAGGAAAAAGTTGTTGAGAAGAGGTTTTGGCTGGGCACCTCTTCTGAGGTAGCTCTGCAAGGACCCCATGAGCTTACCTACATGCATGGTCAACCATGCCTGCCTGTGGACAGCAGAATTTGACATCTTTATAGAAGTATTTTCCTGAAATTTTCATCATCAAGCACTTATTTCAGATGGTTTAGAATGCCTATATGCTGGGGAAAGTCAGTTGCTCTCTACTGCCTCATGAAAACCATTCTGGGAACATATCGTGGGTGTCCATCCATTTCTTACTGGTCTCAGTGCTGATGGGGGACCAGAAAGCTTTTCCTTACACGTGGTGCTCCACACACTGTGCTTGGCTTCACAATCCCTCAGAGAAAGCAGGCTGGGCCCTGCTCATACCACATGTGAGCCACCCCCATTAAACTCAAGGCAATCTCTTCATTGCTGTCCAGGGATGCTGGATCAAGGCTTCCTTAGATCCAGGGCTGCCAGGAGGAGGCCAAGGGCTGTGAGCTGTGAAGGTCCTTCAGTGGCTCAGAGCCACTTACAGGCACCACAGGTCTCCTGACCCTTTTACTCTGAGTGCAGAACAGCAGTAGAGTTATTAAAGCACCAGCTGGGCTGGGAAAAATAAATCTCTCCAATCTGCCTGCAAAACCAGAGTGGTACAAGATTACTCTTGACTTCCTCTTGGGTGCCCCTCTGGGCTCTGGGGCACCTGCTATCCTCCCTCATGCATGTGTTTGTGGGCATATCCTCAAGCTGTGTTTACAAAGGGATTTCAGGCTCTTTTAGGATAAGAGGTTGCCATAGAAACAGCAGAAAGGAGACTGAGCTCACTGGGAGAACGCCTGGACTCTCTTGGCTTAAACAACAGGAAAGCCCATGAGGGGAATACAATTGTCTGGAGATTGAGCATGGAGCACAGTCTGTTTTAATGAACACATCCTCCTTTTGGGGGAAGTAGAAAAATTAATTTTTACGTCCCTCTGAAAGACCAGAAAGTTTCCCTTGCGAGAAGAATGTCCCCTACACAGGGAACACCAAGAGATGCCTCCAGCCTTGAGATGGGATCTTGATTTCAACCACCCTGTCAGAAAGTTTCTACCCAGCTTGAGCTAAAGCTCATACCTCCCCACTGCAGTCACCACTGGGTGACGTTGGGTGGTGCCTTTGGGTGGTCTGTGAGCAGGCAGGTGGGGGTATGACCGGTCACAGAAAATGCAGAGGAGCAGAGTGAAGATGCAGCTGGATGAACGAAACCTGTTATAACAGATCAGCCCCGAATAAACCTGCAAACAGAATCATTAGGAAGGTGACCAACTCTGATCCAGGTGAGAGCCATTTCAAAATGCAAGCTGCAAACCAAGAAAATAGTAAGTCAGCCCCAGGGTCACATCCTCCCAAAGGAGCAATCTGACCATGGAAGTCAAGCCGATATTTGGCTGAAGGTTGAAGCTTGCCCCTTTTCTTGTTTCCTCCTGCAGCCTCAAACAGGAGAGGGCAGGAGAGGGAACAGAAAAACATAAAAAAACCCCAACCCACACCACCTGGAGTAAAAACCCTCCAAAGGAAAACCTCGGTGCAAAGCTCAGGCAGGGCTCATCAGCAAAAGGCTGTGATTAACTGCTGAAGCAGCTGGGCATTTCCATTTCCAAAGACAGAGCTACCACACAGCCCTGAGAAAACCTCTTCACAATCAGCCTGTGTTGAAACAAACCCAATCAGTGAGACACTGAGAACGAGTGTCCCTCCATGGATCCCTGCAGGGAGCTGATCTGATTACAGAGGGAGCTGGGGAGGGACCGGAAAGCACCGAGTGGAAGGTTGTGGAGAAGAAAATCAGAGCAAAGTCTCCGACCAAGGAGCCTGTGAACAATAAGCCTGTGGGTGCAAATAAGAGACAGTGGGGGAGAGTCTGCCTTCAAAAAGCTGCAACTCCAGAGCTGCACCTGCCTACTGAAGTGGTTGGCTGGGAACAGGAGAGTCTGATCTTCACAATGATCTTATGGCCTGAACAGCTGAGAACCCAAGGGAAGAAAGCTCCAGCCCTGTTAAAACCTGCCAACTAGGAGGAGAATCTTTCTGCACCTACAAGCCACACCACAAAGCCTGCAGAGCCAAGAAGTGCTTCCCACATCCCGGATGGCCGAAGCCTTGGTGTGGGCACTGGGTGGAGGTGATATTTCCTTTCCCTCATGAATAGGCAGGGTAAGGCTAATAGCTATTCTCCAGAGACTCTCTCCCCAAGCAGGCAGTGGTCACCTCACTTCCTGGCAGGTGACAGGGCTCAGAGGTAGTGTCAGAAGTCCACGCCTCACAAGCATCCCTAAAGTCAGCTCCAAGGAGATGCTTTCAAAATTAATTTGACCCCACAATGCACAAAACCAACATGCCACCAGCTGCCCCTAAGCTGAACACCCCATCACCTCTTGTATGCTGTCACTTGCTCCTCTCCTCAGGACTATTTCCCAGGCACACAGAATTTGCCTTCCCCAACAGCTGGGTCACCCAAACCCTGCCAAAAGTCATATTCCCTTACCCCCCAAAAAAGAGGCAGAACTTGTGCCCCCAAATCACGAATCTGCTGCCAGTGGGGTCTGAACCCAAACCACAACTTCCAGGAGATCCCTAGGTCTCCTCTAAACGATTTGGATCCACTGCTTAGAGCTAAGGTTGTGTGTAGGACTGATGCTTTGGATGAAGTCCTCTCTTTCCTCACATCAGACACTCTCAACAGCAGAAAGGGCCTGGAGCTGGTGACCCCAAGCCCACCAACTCTTGTATTGAATTGCACAGAGCACAGTCCCTCCTGTCACACTGCAAGCTGGGAGCTATGAAGAACCTTATGAGACAGGCACCAGAGGGAAGATGTGCAAAATCATCTGCAAACCAACATCTAATAATATTGCCAGCTCCCCAAAGGGAATGAGGAAGTGAAGCAACCTGAAACAACTGTCAAAACAATACACTCCCCAGTGTGGATGGGAATGGTTTCTCACTAGGTGCCAGAGTCACTGGTTTAACCTTTCTGCTCACCCCTGTCTTCTCACTCTAAAGTAAAATGCTTATTTAACACCAAGGGGAAAAAAAAAATAAAAAGAGCAGAAAACAGAGTCACAGCATCCCCTGGAAGTGGGGATGAAAGGACACTGGAGGACAGAAATAGACCTGAGAGAAAGGCAGGTGCTTTGGAAAGGAATGTGTGCTCTGCTCCGGGTCAGAACACCCTCCCCTTGGCCAGATCCTATTACATGCAGCAGGATTCAGAGATACAGTGGCGGTAACTGAGCAAATCTTGCTGGAGTCAGGCGGAAGCTTTTTCCCTCGTTACTTCAGGAGTCTAAGACAAGGTCCCAGACAACAGACCCTCAAGTGGAACAAGAGACCCTGTAACACATTGAAAGACCTTGGTCTGTCTGTCACTCATCTTTGTACTCATATATGCACCCCTTCATTCCTACTATCCATCTTTCCACTCCTCTATTTCTACCCACACCTACCTGACTTACACATCCATGCATCCAAAGCAGCACTGGAGTTGTTTGGTACTTACAGCACAGTAAGATCAAAACTCATCTGAGCTAGGACCCATCCAGCCCCAAACTCTCAAGAAAAAGAATTTCCCAAGTTTTCCATTTGGAAGAACACAGCTTTCCCAGAAAAGAAATCAATGTTAGGGCCCTTGGAGAGAGTGAGGTGTCTGTAGCCCTCCCTAGGACCATCTGTCTGCAGGCCAGGCCAACTAGGTGGGAGCATGATTATGCTGTGATTAAGAATATTTTTCAATACTAATGGCATCGAGCAGGACACAGATAGAAGAAGCTCTGATATAGCTGTTCACCAGGAGAACCTCTTGGCTGGGACCAGATGAGTTTGCTTTTTACATAGGGGACAGCTCAGGAAGTTTTAGTCGGGGAAAATGGCAATTTAGGTTTAGATGATGGAAATATTAAGGGCTGCCTGGGACAGTGAAAAGCTGGCAACTCGATCCAAATGTGTGCGAGCACAAAGAGGCCCCAACCACAGCTACAGCCAAGAGCACTGAGGGGTGAGAAGTGATCTCCCAGGTGAGGAGGATCTGTATTTCGGTGATATCTCTCCCAAAAACACAGCGTGGCACCAGCTCCTCTGAGCATACCAAGTTCTGGGACAGAGGAAGCAGCCACCAGGGTGCCAGCAGAGACTATTTGTGCAAAGGCTGTAGAGGTCAGCCCATAACCTCTTTTCCCTGCCTTAGGAGGCACACAGCACTTTGGGCCAGTGTAGAGCTGCATAGCTCTGGGGAGGGCACGTGGGAATGAACAAGCCCCAGCTGCAGATTTCGATCCCAGACAAAGGCTCAGCACAGCAAACAGGAGGGCTGAGAGTCGTGACCTCCACAGCTTTGGGGCTCCTCTGCTTACTGCAAGCCCAGACACACTCCCACTCCCATCAGACTGGGGACACAGTGACCTGTCAAGCTCGTCCTGTCCCACGGCTGACTCAGGAGGAAGATAAAAACCCACTTGTTCTTTCAGCTTCTGAAGGAGAATAACCAGCTTTGGAGGTCAAAGTCCAGGTCCTGCTCTCAGGTGAGGGGCAGGACAGCACCCGTTTGACTGGCCAAAGGGGCTTAAGTGGAGCTGTATCAGGTAATGGGATAGAAGTAACCAAAAAAAGGACACACTTAATCTCTTCAGTAAATACTCACGCTAATGTCTATATTTGTGCATTTGCCAATCACAATTCAGTTGGAAACAAAAGCAGGCTGGGTGGCAGACAGCAGCAGGAGCAGGGATTCTCCTGCAAGCTGGAAGCAGAGGTGGAGGATGCCCCAGTACCTGAAAAGGTGGAGCAGAGCAGGTGCTGGTGTCAGGTCCATTGACAACCCCAGTTAAGGCAAGGTGATAAATCAGGCCCAGAGGGACAAGTAAAAATAAATCCAAAGTATCAAGGGGTGTTTCCAGTTGTTTTTTTTTTTAATATCTTATTGCCTGCCAGAAGTAAGAGGGAGGGAAGAATTCAATTCTTATCATACCTTCTCAGAAGTGCTGAGTAGGGTAATGAAATAGAAAATCTGTTTCCAAGGTACATTCAGCCCTGAAATGTGAACATATTTCCCTAGATGGTTGGGAAGGGAAAAAGAAATAAATTATAACCACGGTCTCCCAAGGTCATGGCAGAAATTGAGGTGTTCATTTAAAAAAAAAATATCTGCTGAACTGGAGCATGGTACAAGCAGGATAGCAGCATCTATCCAGGGACTATCTAGGGAACTTTGCCTTCACAGTCCTCTTGCCTCACGCCTCAGTGCTGAGGCTGTGGATAAGGGAAGCAGGTACAGACCCTGGGAACAGTAGCTTGCACTGCACTGCAGTGACGCTTCAGAACTGGAGTTTAGAGTGCAAGATCCTCAAAGCCATCCCAAGCTACAGACAGGAACAAAGCTCCCAAAGGATAAGAAAGGTGCTACTGAACCCACGTGTGACAAAGTTAGTCCCAGCCCTTTTCCTGGCTAGGTAAAAACAGTCCCACTAACAAGAAACCAAGACCTACATGAGCAGACCTTCGCATTCTGTGAAAACCCCCTTCTGCTAACCCCTGTCACCAGAGATGTCCCCAGAGAGGGCAGGCAGGCTGTGCACCCCAGTTCACAAGCACGGCCCAATTGTCCATGCTCAATCTCCTTACACAAACCTGGCTAAAATTTGTAATGATTTGGGCCTCTTCCAGCCCAGCTCCTGCCAATCCCTTCTTATGCCGGATCAAACAGACTCTTTGAGCCCCCCTTGACTGCAGGGACACTGCGCTCCCCTGTTCCCCTTGGACAGGCCTTCACCCTCGGGTACTCCTCTCCCCTTTCATGCTGTATTGCAGGTTACTCTCCTGATGAAACATGCTGAAAAAGCCCATCTGTCTGCCCGCAGGACAGGCAGCTCCTGACAGATGTGTTGCCCGTGTCCACACTCTTCCATCCCTCTCCTGTCTGCCACTGCTTCTTGGATATTAAAAATCACCTGGAGCGATGATTCCTCATTGCTCTGTGCTCCCTCCTCCAGTCTGTCGCCCTGTAAGCCACTTGGCAGGTGATTGTTGGGTCACTGAAGCCAGGGAAGCTGGGCCGAAGGAAATTAGCGTCTCCTTAAATGAACACGCCGGCTGACTTAGGGAGGGTTTCTCGCTGGACAAGCAGACTATTTTGGGATCTCACCACTAAGCTGCATTATGGCTTTGGGGATAGGCTGGTTGTGTGGCTGCCCTGCTGGCCTTTTGCACCACGGACATTCACCCCTTGTTCCGCCCCTGAAGCACTGCTTAGGCTGAGCCGTGGCTGGGCTCCGACTGGCCCGTGGCCATGGTTTCTCCAAGGCTCTTGGTCAGACTGGGCTCCTCTCCCTGCACAGTCACTGACTCGGTGCCCCCTTTCCAGGAAACACCATTTCCCCCTCCATTATGTAAGACGAATAATAAGCAGCTTAAGTTCCTTGGACATGCACTGTGTTGTTCTGATTAAGGCAATGCACTTTTTGGCTTAAAGAACCGATTTGGGAAGTCTTTAGTCTTTAGTGGTCTGCCATCCCAGCTGGAGACATCTCTGCTCCCCTGCTTAGGCTGAGTTTACACCCAGGTCCCCCACAACTAGATCCAAAGCAGTGTGGAACCCTCCCTGTGGTTAGTGAGTGCCTCACCATCTTCAGAATGGCCATGAGCAGCCAGGCAAAAGTCATGTCACCCCCCAGTTCTTTGCTTAATGACTGTTCCAAGCTAGGTTTCACTGGGAGACAAATACTGATTCCCAAAATGCACTTTTTCTGGAGAATTTTTGAACAACATGGAAGAGGGAAAAAAGCTTTTTTTAAAAAAAAAAAAAAGAAAAAAGGAAAAATAACTGAATTATTCTGCAGATCGAAAGTCTTCCTTGTGCAGAGACACACTGGGTGAGCAGTGGGATGAAAGTGAAAAGATTATTTCTGAGACTGTGAACAGGCTGATTGGAACCATATTATCATCCTCTTTCACATTTATTTTCCATCTATGTTTTATTTGGTGGTCGGAGCCTCTACCTTTCAATAACTGAACCTCCCACTTCCTCAGCCTCCCATTTGCTGGGAGTAACTGGCACAACTTGAAGCCATTTCTTCTCGTCCTATCACTTATTACTTGGAAAAAGAGATCAATATCCACTCAATAAAACCTTCTTTAAGGAAAAAAAAGAGGATATTTTGCATGGCATGAGTGTTAGAGCCAGGGAGTACCTGGATTAGCAGGACTATGCAATACAATTAGAAGAGACACTGTAATCCCAGTAACACAGAGGTGGTCAGACATGGAAGACCCATTTCTGTGGTGGGGTTGATTTTCTTTCTTACTTACACCATCCCATGAATTTTCCCTCATATTTGCATCTGGAGTATTTGTCTCCCTGCAGGTTTCATGAGCAGTTCAAAGGGAATTTACTCTGGCTACAGGAGCTGCTCTCTGGAAAGAGTCAGGATGGATTTCTAGTGTGCCCTGAGCTGCCACTTCTGCAAAAACATATTAAAAATTACATGAAAGTGAGCTTCTGATTTGAAAACCCTTTCCATAATGACACTGTGATGTGCCACCAGAGTTTAGATAAAATGAGATCCACTTTCAAGTGAAAAAGATGGCTCTTTCGCTCATCTTGCTGACCACACCAGGCTCCTGCTTGGTTAGGGTGTCGCTGAATTCTGCTCCCTCACGTGGCCCAAATGGCTGCTTGTTTGTACATGAAGGCAGAGATCAGCTCTGCAGCTGAAGCTTCCTGTGAACAGCCAACGAAACATTTCCACAGCAGTCACCAGTTGCTTTTCACTCACCACCTGCCTGCTGTCAACCAAGGCAAAATGGAAACAACCCCACCCTCATTCATCACCTTAAAAAAAAACCCATCACTTAACATCATCCCTGACACAGAGATCTTCTCATCCTCACAAAGCTAAACCATTGGACTCCAGGCAAGCTGTGGGAGCAATGCTATTAGCAGCAGCAGTGGGAGGTTTTGAAGATGGATATGAGCTGGGCATCCAGGCAGGAAGCGCAGCAGCAAGTCCCCTGAACTTGCTTTGTACCACGTTGCTCCCCAACACTCTCAACCTGCTTGAACGTGGCGAGGTTGGTTTCACTGTTTTCTGCATTGTTGGTTGTTTTCTCTCCTCAGGAGAATTTCCCTGTCTGATAAAAACATTTTTCTCTTTTACAAATGACTGGGATTTTTGGAAGTAGTCATCTGTGCCTGACAGAAGGACTAATAGCCAGGATTAAGAAACAGGGGGGAAAAATCCAGGGTCATTCACAGCTTGATACTCTGACCTGCTTCTACTCAGCTGTCATCCTCCTGGCCTCCTGAGTCAGATAAACTTCACCCTGCTGCTGTCATGCAGTCAAAAAAAGTCTTTATTTCCTCTGTCAAATTGAAAACTGGTAGAAATCAGCCAGGAAAGCAGAGGGAAGTGGAATAATCAGCATTGTTTTTCAGGCCAGGGAAATTGAGGCTCAGAAAATGGAAAGTGAGTTTCCAGAGGTCACAGAGACTGTCAGTGGCAGAGAAGAACGAGACTGTGTCCTTCTAACACCTTGGCTGTATCTTACAGCCTCTAGAGACAAACTTAGAGGATCACATATTTCTCTGGCCCTGTTACAAAGCATTTTACCCTGCCAACAGCTCATTTCACAGGGAGGGAGTCCAAGAGATGGACCCACAGCAGCATTGGGAAGCTGTGTGACAGCAGGACCTGTACCCTGTCTCGACGTGTAGCCGGTCTCTGGGGACAGGTTTCCCCTTGAGCAGCACACAACCCTCCCTCTCCCCCCTGCTCTGATGTTCACCATTGCCATTCATCTTCCCTCTCCCTCTTCATCCCCAGATAATCCCATTATTCAAGCTGATGTCAAAGCTTCTGCTAAGCACTGTCACCCCTGCCCTTGGCTGGGCTATAAAGCCACCCCGAGCATGGACATACTCAAGAGGATGGTCATACTGGCTGGAGTCAATCATTTGGCTTGGAATCTTCCCTCTGGGGCTGCTGAGGGCTTGAAAACATAACCTTGAGTTGTCACTTCACAGAGGGATCCCAAAAGTTTGAAAGAAACTGTCTGAAGGTAACTGATGAAATACAAAGATCTGCTTCTAGGGGAAATCCCCCTGAGTCAGAGCAGGGTTCAGGTCTCCTGGGGCAGTTTGGTCTCAGGTGAAGATCAGACTCATGAGGTTCACTGGTTTCTGCTGGTGCAGGGGTCCTACTCCCAGGTTCCTGATTTTGAGCTCCTGGCTCACAAGGTGCAGGCTCACATGTCCCCCACAGCCCCTCTTTGGCTGGCTGCACATCCCCAGGCAAGTGCCAGTTCCCTGAGCAGACCTGGAAGAGAAGAGACACTACATAAAAGGCAGAGAGTGCTACAGGGGTAGAACATTAACATGAAACATTTAGAGCTGCCTCTTTCTGTTGTGTCCTTCCCCACACCCTCAGCCTGGCCTTTTCTTGCTCAGCACTGTGGGGGTAACTGCCTCTGATCTATTGCCCTTTATTTCCATATTAAGCAAAGCAGTTGGGGAATGAATGCCTCCCTCTGCCATGAAACCCTGTGTATAATTTTTGTTAAAAGGTTGTTAACTTGCCCTTTTTTATTATTATTACTTCCTCCTTCCAAAGTCTTTGTTTTTGCACGCCATTTAGAGAACCATGGGAGATAATTTTAAGAGTTATGAAATGCCAAATTATGTTAATTAGGTTCTGGATGACCTTAGCAGAAATCTGGCATGTTGACAGACCTGCTACACCACCCATTGTGCCCAATATTAAGTCAAAGTCCTATTTGAATTTCCTCCACGAGTACCACATGAAATCCCACCAGCTCAAGGAACAGTCCCACCTGATATTCCCCCGTGAACGTCCCAGTGCACTGCTAAGATCAGCTGCTCAAAGAATCAGAGCCCTCCCCGCTGCAGTTACCCAAATCTCCTGACACTCCAACGTGGGACATCTGTGCCAGACTCAGCTCTACAGACTTGACTTTCACTAATCAGGTGTCTATCCAGATGCTGGGGCTGATGGGTTTCCCCTCCAGAATATTAGGCAGCTTCCCACTCCAAAAGAGCTGCATCTCACACCACCCCACAGCAAACGAGAGCAGGAACAGCACAGAGCTTGTGTGATTGCCTCTCCAGAAGATCCCTCCATCACAATCTCTCTGGCTAATTGGAAAGCTCGATGGGGGCTGAGGAAAACAAATAGCTGCCCCTTAACACGGCTGAGCGCTTCCCCTCATCAAGGAAGGCTCAGCATTCAAATGAGCTGCGTATTTACATCTGTCACGCTCGCCCCGAGAGCTGCACTGCACACACTTGGATGAGTACGACAAAAGGTCATCTGCTCCTGCTGCACAGGGAGCGCTGCTGGAGGGCTCTGAGGCTCAGCACTCCCTCATGCATGAGCCTCACAGAGAGCCCAGGCAGGCACCTTCAGGGGGAAGAGCTAAGACAAATTTTTGTTCTCTTTTTCCCACAGCGTGGGTGTTGTTCCCAGCAACAAAAGCCTTAGAAATCCAGGTTAGGGAGCTAATGCCCCCAAATACCTGCCCTCTACACTGGGAGACCTCGCCTGCCAATGGGGCAGCTGAAAGAGATGCCTGCCCATGCCTCAGCCTCCCCAGTTCACCACTGAGTGTCTTTGCTTGCAGACAACAGCCAGCTGAGAGCTGCTGTTCTTACTTAGCTAGAGGAGAGGGGGGCTCAGTGAGCCCAGCAACAGGCAAAGACACAAAGATGTGAGCCTTCCTTCCACGTACTAGTGCAAAGAACAGGCTGCAAAAAGTCTTCACAAAGCTTCTGGAGATTTCTTTTTAACTCTCCTGCTCCAGCTGAAGATGAAAGATCAAGATCTCAAGCTTCCATGAAACAAAACTAAAATAAAGCCACCTGGCTTGGGCCAATTAAAATGTTTTGTTTCAGTAGCTTCTGAACATGCTGTTAATAATCAGCTTAAATTGCAGAACAAGGGTGTTTCAAATTAGAAAACTAAAAATCTTGGTTGTCAAAGGGGGACTTTTGAAGAATTTGACGGCTTTTTTTTTCATCTGAAACATTTGTCAAAGCTGTTCTTTTTTTCACCAAAGAAAAAGTTTCAACTTCAATAGATCTGCTGTTCTTCTGACACAAACAGAGACAAGGAGAGAGAAAGGCACGGCCCAAAGTTGGTAGGAAACCAAGGTCATAACCAAGGTCACTCATTCAATCACCATCACATCAAAGGTTTGAAACTACAGGACCAGTTCTGGATTCCTCACTGGGATTTGCTCTCGCCTTTCGTAACACCAGGATTTCACCAATGATTTCAAATCTCTGGCCCGTCTTTCATCCCCAGGCATTATGACCACTCTGCCTGGGCAGCTTGGACACAACTGGAGTGAGAAGTGACCATCTCTGCTTTGTGTGGCAGAAGAGAAATCTCTTCAGCACTGGTTTTATTGCCAAGGCAGAGCAGAAGACGTTGCTGCTCTTCACAACATCAGCTTGGAACCCCAAGGACCATGTCAACAAACAGTGCTTTGACACCTGAGTTATTTCAAGTGGGGCTCCAGGCAAGGTCAGATTCCCAGGCAAGCAGCAGACCAGGAACACTTGGGAACAGGAGAGAGGCTCAGAGCCAGCAACTGCAGAAGGAAATGTGCATCCCTGATGTCTCCACAAAGGCAGTGATGACAAGAAGGAAATGTGCATCCCTGAGGTCTCCACAAAGGCAGTGATGACAAGAACACAGCAAGGAAGTAGTTCCCAGGGCTGCCGTAACAAGCACGCTTCTACACAAAAGAGAGGGGAAAAAAGGAAAGATGGCTCCATGGAGCCACCTCAGCCACTTCCCCATTGTGAAAACAGCCCCAAAAAGACATGGGAAGGGATCTAGGAAAACAACAAAAAGGAATTTCTAGCATTCCCAAAAAACATCCAGGAAAAATCCTGGAAAGTGACATAAAATTCTTAGACAGTAAAGAATTTCCGAGGGAACAAAGACTTTTTCCTACAAAGAATCCTAGAAGTATCTGAGAAAACACTTGCCAAGTTTCTCATAAGCACTGTAGGGTATTACTAGAAAGTAACATGAGAAATGGCTTGATATTAATGTGGGACTTTTTGGAAAAGCAAAAAAGGGAGATTTCTAGGAAGAAATTTAAAAAGTCCTGGAAAGTAACTTGAGAATTCCTAGAAATCATACTGAGATATTCCTTGGAAGGAACCCAAAAAATTCCTTGGAAACATTCTGGAAAAAATAAAAATAAAGTCAAAGGAGAAACTGTCTTGGAAAACATGATGGGATATTCCTAGAAAGCAGAGGAGATATTTCTGGAAAGCAACACTAGCGGGAAAATGCCTAGAAAATGTCAGGGGAGTTTCTAGAAATCAACACATGAAATTCCTGGAAAGCATCTGGGGACAATCCTAGAAAGCTAGGGGAAAATTCCTAAAAAACAACTTGAGAAATTCTGAGAAAGCAACATGGAGTTTCCTAGAAAGAACTCTGGAAAATTCAGAGAAAATATATGATATATTCCCAAAAAGCACTGCAGAACATGCAGAGAGAACAAAGTGGAAATTCCTAGAAAGAATCCTTCAAAATTGCTTCAGTAAAAAAATCAATGGAACATCCCTGGAAAATGCCCTGGGACATTCCTAGAAAGCAATGTAGAAATTCCTGTAAAGACATAAGGAAAATTCCTAAAAAGAACCCAGGATAATATCTAGAAAGGAAGTGGATATTCCTATAAAGCACTGGGAATGTTGCTAGAAAGCACTGCCAATGATCATTTTGAGGGGAAGAACATGTGAGGGTGGCAGCAGAGCTGGAGAGAGAGTTGGGAGAGATTGAGAAAGGCATGATATCCCAAAGATCCCAAGGGTGCTGAAGGTGAAAGGCAGAGGAGCAGCCCTCATGCTCAGGAAGGTCCAGCTCAGTGCTGGGATGACAGGAGACCAGGAATATCACCTCAGAGTCCAAACCTCACACATGAAACCCAGAAGGTTGCATTAAGTCTGCTCACACTGGTCCCGATCCACATGTATCTAGTCTGTTCCTAGAAACCTCCAGTGATGGATGAACTTGCTTTTCCATGCCAAGGCATCTCTGTATTTACCTCCCCCTATTCCTAGGAGGGTTTTCTTTGGTGTACAGCCTCAATCTCTGTACCCCTGTCCCCCCAGGCACTGAGAGGGATGTGTTCCTAGGGCCAGAAGATAATTCGAGTTGAAAGGGAGCTTAGGAGGTCTCTAAGTCCAACCTGCTACCCAAAGCTCTGAGGTGAGACCAGGTCATTCAGGGCTTTGTCCGCTCAGGTCTTAAAATCCTCCAAGGACGGAGATTGCACAGCCCTTCTGGGCACCCGTCCCACTGCTTGACTGTCCTCACACAGAACATTTGTGCCATATAAGGAGGACATATATATAACCAGTCTGAGCCTCTCTTGTTCCAGATGATACCCGTTGCTCCTCAGCCTCCCACTGTGCTCCACTGCAAAGAGCCTGACTTTGACTTCTCCGTAAATTCCTTGCAAAAGCCTCCCGAGCGCATTTGTGGCTGCCCACACTGCCCAGACAGCCCTCCCTTCCTCTCTGGCAGGCAATGGGCCCAGCTGCTCGACTCCCTCAAAACTAACTTTTTTTTTCCCCCATGGCTTCTTCAGATGCTGTTTTTCAGACCATTTCTCCTCAGGAGGAAGAAAAGATCACAGAGAAGTTGGTGACATCACTTCTATGATGTTTCCCTCCCCAGCTGACTTAGCTGAGCAGGGAAAACTGTCTGGGAGACAGCCTAGCAATTATCTCCAATAGGCCTCTGCACATCTGATTGACTTGCCTTTGCTTTCATGCCTGACACTTCAAACACTGGGGACGGCGAGGCAGGGGGAGGATTTGGCTAATGGAATGAATCAAGAACTCCAAAAACTGTAGCTACCTCATCTGGAAAGCAGAGCATGTCTCAGCCTCCCCACTGCGCTCAGCCTCCAGGTTATCACCTGCACGTCCAGGCTCCATGGCACAGACAGTAATCATTTGTAAATATTTAATTGGGAAAGTGGCAGAGGTAGCACCCGTGTCACTCGCTGAAAACCAGCATGGAATGTGACCTCAGAAGGTGAAATCCACTCTTGGAAGTTCCTGTTAAGTGTGCAGAGGGACCTGACACATCCTAGGAAGCCTGAGCTCCTGCCACTGTCACTGATCCCAGGCAAGTCCTTTAACTGGTTTGTGCCTCAGTTTCTCCTCCACGTTTCATCTGGGAATGCTCCCACTATGCAGAAGGAGAGTATCCAGCACAACAGCCCCATGATCTAGAGCTACCTAAATAAAACAGGCCTGATTCTGGTCGCTGGCCAGTGGCCACAGTACAGCCCACATCTGAGGGTCTAGCCAAAAGCTCCCCTCAGAGCCAGGTGACTTCACCCACATTGTCACAAGGGAACAGGTCCTGGCCTGCCTGTCCCCATAGCTGTGTCTGGTCACTGGCCAGAGAATGTTAACTGGAAGTGTGCTAATGATGAAAGAGGACAGGCCACTGTGGGACAGTCCCCTGGCTCTCTTATGTCCTAGTGTAGACATGGCCACCTTGGCCCCTCTGGGGCAACCTGTACCCTGTGGGGGTAAAAGCAGATTCCTTCCTGTCCACGTTTTTTAACAGTATCCCAGGTTGCAGGAGTCCAACCTGGGCTCAGGAAGAGCTGAGTTGAAAGCACCTCTGAGGGAAATGGTTTCAGGATCACTATGTTCAGCCTCTCCCACACTGCCTGTGGAGCTTGCTGGGCATCTCTGTGGGGTGGTGGCTGCTCTCCGAGGGAATTCCTGCTCTGGCAGCCCTTAAGATGACAGCTGCTGCTGGGGCAGAGCCACACACACCCACATGCTGTCTGAATAATGAAAATAAAAATGCCTCGCTCCCACTGGATGGTGTTTTATTGCCTGGTTGTTGGTTGCTGCCATGTGAGTCACTTCCAGGGGAGGCCACACAGCACTTCTGTTGCAAAAAGGAGAAGCGATGCAGAGCCTGAGCTGCTGTGCAGTTGGGAAAGCAGATCAATACACGATCATCAGATCAATCACTGTCCTGAACAACAGAATTCTAGCTGGAAGGAGTCTCCTGATTCTGCTGGGTCATTAGTAGAGCCCCCTATTCTAAATCAGGGCCTGCATTTAACAACAGTGCTCTACTTGATTAATGCTGATTAGCCCTGCTTTGCTTGGTGCGTTGATTAAAAAGCAAGGTTCATTTCCCAGGTTTCCTTCCCAATCACATTCCCTAATTTCTTTTGGCACTGCCACAGCCTCTTAATTCTTCAGTCCTTCAAGAAGCTCATCAGACAAGGACAATGCTGAGGCACTAACAAACAAAGGTCAGATGTAGATTATATCAAAGGGAAGCTCTCTCTTGTACTGCGTTACTCTTTGTAGTAGACTGGATAGTGACGTCACCTTAAAATGTTGCTCATGACAACTTCAAAGGCAGATAAAAACCCATCACCATTCAAGATTTCCCTACATGCCAGCCTCCTCACACACATCTTTTTGATTCCCATCAACTGTAAAAGCAAAGGGACTCATATTGCCTTTTCTTCAAATTATCAGCTAAATTGCTATAGAAATGGCTTTATGATTTAAACCAACAGCCCACCCAGCTTGTTCAGTGGCTGTAGCAGATGCAAAGAAATCAAGGGAAATAGCACTCACAAGTTGATCTTGACTCACTTTTCCCATCTTTGGTGATCTGTGGTTCAGGAGTCTTCATCAATTCGAAGCCATGTTCAGATTATGGGGTTTAACATCCACCAATGCTTTGTCAAATCCCTGGTGGACTCCTGTTGCAACAGGACAGGCAGTGCAGTCCACTCCATGTGAAAAGGGACTTGCTTCCGTCTGTATCAAATCTACTGCTTGCCTGCTTTCAGAAACACCTAGTTATGAGGAAAGGTCAGCAATCCTTCCCCCCCAGCTCTGTGCTGTCCATGATATGAGAGGTCTCTGTCATTGCCCCTTTAGGCACCTCTCGTTCTCTCCAGGGAGTCCTACCTTCACACAGAACCAATTTTGCAGCTTATTGGAAGTAGTTTCAATAAAACAACCAGGGCTCAAGAAAACAAAATATCCCATTACTGCCTCTTTCACAATAAGAAAGTGGAAATTCAGAGTGTCTTCAGAACACAACCAAGTGAATAACAATTTGGAACTGAGAGCAATGAGTTAATCTGACATCTGAATATTCACTGCTATTAAGATGAAGACTTGCCTCCTTCAGCTCTTATGTAAATAGAACTCATCTGCGATGCAGATTTTATTAATTAACTGGCAAATCGAGAAAACCCCAATAGGCTGTAATTGAACTGCACGTTGATGATAGATGAGGAGACACTTACAGGCCATCCGCTGTGCCTGTACAGTCACTCCTGGAGCTGCTGCCATCCCTACCCATCCTCACAGCAGAGAGGCTGCCCCGTCCTGAGCAAAGTCAAGAATATCTGAGGGGCAAACGCCCAGAGCTGATGGGATACCTGGCACATTTTCATCCTGAAGTACCCTCTGGCTCATGACATTGGTTTTGCTCACAATTTCTGCAGTTCCCAGGCCCTCTCAGGAGGCAGGCAGTGGCTGCTGAACCTCTAACAGGAGTGAGGATGCTCATAGCTTTGAGGGGACTTTCTACATAATCACCCCTAACATGAAAAGGGGGACACTCTTTAATGCCATGGAGAGCTGGGTGGTTCACATGTCCCCGGGGGTCCTGGGTAACCTGGGAGATGTAAGATTTCTGTATACCTGGGGATGGTATACCCTGGTGATCACACACCCCACAGAAACACACCCAAACCCAACACCTAAGGTGCAGCACAGACCGGTCGGATTTATCCGTGTCCCAGAGGTGACAACGTGGCTGGTGACAGAGCAGCCCATGTGTGGACAAAGCAGCCCTAAAGCCCTGCAGGAGCACCGTGCTGCCCTTCTCTGGCAAGGCAGCACACAGCAGAGCCCAGCAGGAAGGAGATTAAGGCATTATTGATGCGGGAGGAGAAGGGATGAATGAAACAACCCCCCGCGCGGGTGCTTTGCGGCTCTTGCAGGGGAACTAATTTTGCCTTTATTTTGCTAGAGAAACGGCGAGGCAGCAGCGAGGCCCCCACCCTCGGAGCTGCTGAAGCCTGTGTTCATCTCGGCGCGGGAAGGGGAGGTGGCATTTGAAGCACTGAGATGTGAGAAGAGTTTCATTATTGCTCTGGATGGCCCCTTCATTAGAGAAAAACACAGTATTTAATGAAGGGGAAAGAAAACAGGAGCTCCCTGCTGCATCCAGAAAGCCATCTCTTTTCAGCTTTGCTTCTTTCTCTTTATTTACTGGGGTGAGAGAGGCTGGACCTATCCATCCCCATCCCTGGATCTCATGAGGGAAGCTCCAAGGCCACCCCATATGAAGGTCTCCCTGCAGACAGCAACCCATGAGCACAGACCCTGCTGGACTCCCCAGCCCTGGGGCACCTTCCCATGCGCACCCAGGTGGGCAGAGGCTGCCCTTGGGCGCAGGCACAGGGTACCAAGGTCTATCCCCCTCCAATCACACACATCCCGGGAGCTCCACACCCAGCAATCCAGTGCCATACTCTTGTTATCAAGGAGAAACTGAGGCATGGGGGATGTGTTACCCACACCTATGAAGACCACGTTTGATCAAAGGGCACAGAGAAACTCTCCTTTGCAACGTGCCCTCAGATTACTAGGGAAGGACTTGGTTTCTCATGAGTGGCTTAACAAACCCAACATGTGATTCACACGTCAAGCTAATTCTTCCCAGCTGGTACCAATTATTCACCAAGGTAGTTTTGATCTCTCAATTACGCCCCATAAAGTTTTCAACATGGAAAAGCAGAACCTCTTCTCTTTCCCTTGCTCCTCTCCTAATAATTGAGGGGGTTTTTTTTTAGCAACATGTCAACAGATTTCAGGAGTACAACCGGCTCACATTCCCTTTGCTGGGACAACTCTAGCTCTGCTAGGAATTGAGATGAAAGGAAGCTTGCTTTCATCCCAGCATAAGCAGGCAAGAAGTGGAGCATGAACAAAGAGAAGACAAGCAGAGAAGCAAGCGATGTGATTTTATTCTGAGTCTCTGCACCTAAAGCTGTCCTTAATCACCACTCATGACTCATAGCCATTTCTTTCACTGGGAGCTCCAGACAGGGTAATTTGGTTTCAGAGACTCAGAGGCACATTGGCTGGAAGGGATCTCTGGATGTCTCCCATTCAACCACTCATAATTTGCTCTCAGAGTTTGGTTGGGATCCCTCGTGACCTGTCCTGTTCCCAAAGTGATGAACTTTGAATGTGTCCCGAGGTGAGAAAGCTTCCTGCAGTGAAAAACATGTTGGAGAAAGAAGAGTAGTTTCAACGATTTCCTGCTCTCTTTGCTTCTCTGGAAAACTCTCCAACCCCCCTTCACCAAGCCAGCTCTACCAGGAGATGGACTCCAGGACCTGTGTGGGTCAGGGTTCATGGAAGACAGCAGGAGGTGGGGATCCATAGGATTTCAGGAGACTCAGAAAAACAAAAGGGCAGGGGACATAGCTTGCTGAAAGCAGTGTGGTTCAGGATAAGGTCAGGAGCTGGAGAGGGGCTGTGTGTGTGAAGGTTGGATAACCACAGACTCGGACCGTCAAACCCAGCCATCATTTGACGTTAATCATTTTTTCCTGCTTGATTCTCAGATGCAGCCACAAGCTGGAACTGAGGTTTGCCTGGAGACAGGATCAGAATGTGCTGTGAGACCCTCTGCCTGCTCTGCCTGCTTCACTCCAAGAGACAAGCACCTTCATCCTGGACCTTCATGCCTTATTTGCAGAGAGCACAGCCCCTTCTGAGCCCCATCACTGGGACATTCCGGTGATTTCCAAGCAAAGGAGCAAGTTTCCTGTAAATTACATTTCCGGCAAGCATCTCTGCTAATTAAAGATCATGAAATGAATTTACCATTGCTTCAATTAAAATCCATTCACAGCTAATACCTTCCTCTTTTCCAACGTCATTTATTTATTGAGGGTGGCGAAGGAAGGAACCGTGCTCAAAGTCTCCAGAAGTTATCTGGGTTTGGAACAGACTTGGCTCTGCCTCGTTACATGGAATAGGTCCCTGGAGAATGCAGTCTGATTGCAATCTAATTTATGGCATTCATCAACATATGAATTAATGCTGGGGTCTCAGATATGAGATCTCTCTATTTACCCCTCCCTCCTCACAGAGGCTCATCAGCTCAGTTCCACTGCCATGCTTCCTTCCCTCCCAGTACTGCTCCTTTCCTGCAATAAACAAACAGCCTTGGCTTTGGTTAGGAAAGTTTGCTTATTCTGAAAGAACCGAGCACCTCACCTAAATTTCTGGGATTTGAAGTCAACTGAAACCAAGGAGAATCTAATCCCTGTTTAGAATAAATTTGGGATCTGGTGCTCAGCTGCTGTGTGCCTCAGCTTCCCCCTCCGTGACACAGTGATGCTGTTCCCAGCTTCCCTCTGAAAGCCACAGGGAGAATAAAAATACACTTGTGCTTTGGAGCCCTGCAGAGAAGTTTGCAGAGGGCTTTTGTGTGTTTTACTATTGCTCCTCTGTATTGTTCTTGGCTTTGACCTTGGACTGAGCTGAACAAACGAATAACCAAACAAAGCACTTACATTTCAGGTGCATGTTGGACACTTGTTAAAGGAAGCCTGAAGCTGCAAAGTCTTCTGGTAGCAGCCATTAACCCATACTTTGAGTGGAAGCCCTGGAGGTGTTGGCAAGGTTATAAATCATCCGAGTGGTGGATGAAGGGCCGCTTGTCTGCGCTCTGCTGAGAGGCTGGCACAGGCAAAACACGACAGCAAAACAAATCTGAGGCCAGAAAGTCGGTGTGCAGCATGCCTGGGGTGGGGAAGGCGGGTCAGGGAATAGGATGAGCTGTGCAGAAGAGCACAGAGCCTTCAGATATTGAAAGGGGAAGCTTCTGCTCCGTTGATGTGAGGAGGCAATAGTTGCATAGGGTAACTGAAGGCAGGTATAGCCTAGGATGGGAACTATAGGATCTCTGACTGCTGAGGTCAGGCTTCCTTTCCTTGGGACGCAACTCCACAGCCAGATTGGTTTTGAGGCAAAATCTCAGTGTCTGTGCTCTCACTGCTCAGATCCCAAGGTCACCTTCAGCAGGGTCCCATTCTGGAGCAGAAGTTTGTGTGCAATGTCATTGAAGCTCAGCACCACCATGAACAGAAGGGCTGCTGCTCCATCACTTACCTGATCTTCCTGAATTGTCTAAATGTGCATGGACTTAGTGGATGTGGCTTAGTTTTTTTTCTGTTCTCTCTGATAAAAGAAATAAAGCGTGTAAGGTCATTTTTACACAAACCCACAGATTGCTCTTTCCATCAAAAACATCAAAGAGTGCTCCAGGGAAGAAGGAAATATGAAGCTCTCTGTGCTTGATGGGACACGGGAAGATGTTGATTCCAATTGCAGTGAAGAAGACTCGACTCGGAATCACTGATAAAAGCTGTAACTCAGCACTGAAGGACAAGAACCGACTGCATAGCTGCTCACTGATGAGAGACCTCCTTCATCTGTGGAACAGCAGGTTCAGCCAGGAGAACATTCAATGCAAACAACATTTCGAAAGCCAAGAGTTTTGGTGAGCTGTGAACAATTTTATGTAACACTAGTGGACATTTAATACCTTTGTAGCAGTAAAGTGCAGGAGTCAAAGGATTGTGTCTCCATGTGGTTAACAGCCTATGCAAAAAAATTCTGTCCTGCTCATTATGAATGTCACCTTAAGTCTTAATTCAGACTTCTCCTGGGGCTTCAACTCCTAGAAGTGAACATTTCCCTGGCTGAATTACTCTTTGGTAACATTAAGCAGGCAGATTGGAAAAAAAAAAACCATTCAGCACTTCCATCACAAAATAAAAAGATGGAAGGGATGCAACCCCACCTCTGGTTGCACGTGGGTTAAAAGGGGTTTCCATACTTGTTAAAAACATTTCTTTCTTTTTCTGGTTCTGCTCCTGAGTTTATCCTATCCCAAAGTAATCAAGCGTTTTGCTGCCACTGCCAATCACAACTGCCTGCTGCTGACAAGAGGAGCGTTGCCGCTAGAGTTGGAGCACCACGGGGTGCTCGAGGCAATGCCCCTGCTGGGATGCAGCAGAGCTCAGTCCAGACTGGAGCTGCTTCATGCTCCTGTCACTCAGTCCCGGGCTCCTGCAGTTCACCAGGAGTTGGCTGACCTTGCCAGACCTGAACGGCGAGAAGGGATGCTATCACCCGTTTTCAGCCTTCACTCCAGAAGGGCTGTGCCCGCTTCTTTCCTCTGTTTCAGCACCCAGGTACCTATAGCAGGGGGATGTTCCCATCTGTGATCCACCATTTGCACACATTTCTTTGGAGCACAGGAAAGGGAGTGTTATCCACTTCCATTTAGTAACAGGCTAATGGTACAGTCCCCCTCTACCACCAGCTCCTCTAATGTGAGCGTGCCTGGTGCGGCAGAGACAGCCGGGACGTGGCCCCAGGGGCTGGTTTCCCTCCTGTGAGGGTGGGATCAGTTTGCAAACACAGTTACAACCCCAGCAGGCAGCAACGTAGGGATCAGGCATGCAGTGCACTGTGAGGTGCTGAGTGAGTGCCTGGGAAATAGCAGGTAAGGGTTACGAGAGGTGCTGGGGAAAGGGCACGGCGGGAGCACAATCTGCAATGCAGAAGAGAGCTCTGCATCACCTCTCGTATGAGGTGGCAGATTAATCAGGAGTCACAGAGTGTATTTGTAACCTGCCTGGCAACCCAGCAGCACTTCTCACACTCAACCCTACTCAGCTCTTCCTCCACACCTGAAATACCAGCATAACTTTAGAGGTCCCTTGTTAGAAGTGGGTCCTTGTCTGGGAGGAGAAGACACTGGAGCAAGGACTTTGCGAGGGACAGGCAGCAGAGCCACACACTCCTGTGTGTGTCTGTAGGGAGTGAGAACTGGTGTATGGGGAGGTCTCTATTCCTGTACTTCTAGCTGTGATGAGGGAGGTATTTCAGGGAAGGAGGTAAGTTTTCCTACTTGCCTTTCTCAGATCCTTCATTTCTACCTTTCCTCTACCATCGTTGACATTTAAAGTTTCCTCCTGGAGCCCAGATTTTAGCAGGTGGACCAACACCTCAGTCCTGCCCTTTCAAACTCTCTGAAGACTCCAACAGGTTTACATCCATGCAGTTTCTTCTCCCTTTTGCTTGAAAGAAACAGATGGTGACTTTTTTATCTACATATCCAGCTTAGATGGCAGAGAATATAGAAAATGTACAGACTGCCAGCTTCTCCCTCCAGATCCCTTTGAGAGGCTTTGGGAGGTGTTGGATGCACACAGCCTGGCTCACTTTCTCACTGGGTTTCAGGATAGTAAAGCTGTGATTAAAATAAGACATGTAAAAACAGTACTTTCCTACCTGTTGGGATGAAGCCTTCCTGTTCTGCTTTGCCCATATATGTCAGATTTAACCACAAATAAGCCCTACAAATGCTTTTTTTGCCAAAGCATTTTCTAGAGATGCAAACAAAACATGTAATTCACTCTTCCCACCTCAGCTCCTCAGCTCCACTGCAATTACTCCTGTTGCCCTGGATTTGTTTATTTGGGAAATGTTCCCCTTTCTTTCAGGAAGCAGGCTTTTCATGCTGGATAATTTTGTGCCTGCCTTCAGCCTCTAAAGTCCTTTGAACAAGCCAAGCTGTCCATGAGATGGTGCCACACGCAGAGTTAAAACCCCACTTTGCTTACCAGAGGCAGCAGATAGGGAACACTCTTCCCAGGCACTGCACTTAATGTGGCATATTTATTATGTCTATTATTATTATAATCTGGACTTCTTCAGCTTTGGGAGCATGAATAATACAGCATCCAAAAAAAAACCACTTTTAAAAAGGTGTTTTTATATATAGATAGATAAAGATAGCTCACTCTGATTCATCTGCTAAAAATTGCTGCTGTTCCTTGTTTGTTTGTTTTGTTCAAGTAGAAATCGCTGGGCCAGAGGAATGCCAGGAATGGGAATATAGGATAAGCCTATATTTCACAACTTCTTGTCATGCAGGGAGGTTGCTGTCACAGCTTTGGTACATGGAATTTGCTTGGAAATGAAGTCGCTGTTGCAGGGTGTAGTGCAGAAGCTGAGCACAGCCAGGCAGGGAGGCAGGGAAGAGCATCTGGCCCACACAGGGATGAGTGAAGGTCAGCATGCCTCATCCGTGGGAAGGCTGCAGAAACTGGGACAGGAACTGTGCAGCCCCCATGAGCTCGCATCTGGATAGGAACGTGGATGTCACTCTGCATAGTTAAAATTTGCATGGTTTGAAGAAGTCCTGTGAAGACCGTTTTACCTTGTGCCCTGTGAGGGTGTAGATCTTTGTGCTTATTCTGCTGACGGTGTGTGGTGGTTTCTCTGGTGGGGGTCAGGGTTTGGTGTCGGCAGCCAGCACAGAAGACAGACACAAAAAAACACCTCAAGGCTGTAAAAATTACCCTTGGGCAAACAAATGTCTTGCTCAAAAGTGCAGATGGAGATATTGCTGCTGGAGCTGCACCTCCTGACGACATTTTCTGCCAGCTTCTGAATAGCTCTTGGCCAGGGCGAGACACAAAGCCTTCCTAAGCCACAGCCCACTGCACAGGGATAAACTCCTACGCTGGTCTCCACCCCTGCAGCTCTATTTGCACCTGACAGTTGTTGCCACATCCACAGCCTGTTGTCTCCATGTCCCTTATGTACTGCCAAGGAGGACAAGCAGCCAGCAGTGGAGCTGGGAACAGAGTCAGATCTCCAGGCCTGGTGTAGCACCTGGGCTTCACCTCGTGTAGAGACCCTGGGATACGGTCCCAGACACAGACAGGAATCAAGACTGTCTGCTCTGGGCATTGCTAGCAACGTGTCAGGGCAGTTTTTCAGCTCTGCATGGACACCAGCATTATCAAAGACAAGTCCCAGTAGTCAGTTGGATCCTGCCTTGGTGGAAATAAAACACCAGTGCTTTGACTGTAGTTACATAGGGAATAAGCCATAAAATAAAAATACCAAGGAAATAGCTGAAACAAACCCTCGACATCCATCATGAGGGACAAGATCTTTCTTGACCCACTAAAAAATTATTTGTTCTTTTTCCCAGAGGCCAAACCACCGCTCTTCTTCATGAGATATGTGTTTCATTGGATATGTATGTATCCCTAAATTTAATTTGTCCAATTGCATTAGGACAAGCAGCTAATTCTAAAATTCATTTTGCTCCTATAATCAACCCCTCTGCCAAATGGCATTTGGGTGGAATTGTGGAGATTGTGATTTTTATTTAAAGTGATTTATTGAAATCATTAGCAATGTTCCCTAAGTGGAATCCATGGCAATCCTTTTAATCTTCCCCCCATCACAGTAAATGCAAACATTTTTTTTAATAACAGAGAGTTTGAAATATAAGGTTATTAAAATCCACACTTCTATATTTCTTTGTGCTCTCTCCCTCTGTAATGGGATGGGAACCATAATTGTGGAAATAAAGCCTCCCTTTCAGACCTGAGATGCAGAGAGTGTATAATGAACAGTTAAGCATCTATTTAGTCACTTTGAATTGATGAGGGTGTTAATGAAAATGAAAGGAGCCAACTTTCCTTCCGCTCCAGGGAAACACAAAAGGTGGAGGGGTATTTCTGTGGTATTGCCCTCAGCCCCTTTAATGAAGTCAGTGCCTGCAGCAGAACTCTGAGCTTCCCCAAGTGCTTTTCCAGCCTTTTCCCAGAAGTGCTCAGTGGAGGTGTAGGAAACCAAGGGGATCTGCCCTGTGTCCCACTGGAGCGAGGTGTGGGCTGATGCCACCAGCTGTCCCCAGGCATGCAGACAGCTGCCACTTTTGCCCCCAGTTTCCCTGATTAATCTCCCCATGCACAAACAGCTTTACAAATCTTTTGCCCCAAATCACTCGGCTCCATCCCCTCCTGGGAATAAAAAGGCACAGCCTGGTGGGATCCTGCCTAGGATTGTCGCATCCCAGAGCCAGGCACAGGGATGGCTCAGCCTGGACCAGATTCTCTCCTCTTCCCTCTGGTTGATGCACTGGTGCCATGGCAACTGCTAACACCAAACAACCACTGTGAAATTACAGTTTCAGAGCAGCTTCGGTCCCCAAGGACCAGTGGGCATGTCCCAGGGGTTGTCCTCTCCTCCTGGGAACCCCAGCCAAAGGATGCACCTCTGGAGCAGGGCAAAGCCAGCCTGCACTGAGTTATCCCTGCATAGATCCCAGAACTCAGTTTGCATTGAAAAGTTTTTATAAAAAATAATCTTGCCATGTTTTCCCTCTTGGAAGGATAAAATCTGGTGAGAGGACTCAGAGTCTGAGAGAGGAGCCATTTGCCCTTAGCTCCTGACTCCTGCCCTGGCCCTCAAAACATCCCCATTGCTTCATGGTCTGGAGGCAGAGGGGCCCCTTCAACCATGATAGTGGGGCAGGGGGGCATCAGGACATGTCCCATTGCAGGATATGTATCCATGCAGCTGTCCAGATGTCTTTCTGTAACCAGTCACAGCTCAGTTACTTGTGAGAAGAAATTTTAAGATGCTGTTAAATGGTCCTGGGAGCCAGAAGTCACTGTGACATGGCCCACACACACTCCACGGAGAGCAGAGAAGCTTTTCCCTCCACATCTTCTTTGCTCCTGGGCTGTACAATCTGTCCATCACAAACCTAAGCCCTGGTGATTTTATCGTATGGGAGAGACGTTGCCATTTTATTCTATACTCTTCCAACCCCCAGGCAGCTGGCAGGATTGCTGCTGGCTGGTAACACACACAGACACACACGAAAAGTTAATCTTTTGCTATTATTTCTCAGAAGCTCCATTTGGCTGCATTCAGGCCTAATGTGGTGATCTCCTTGCCCTCATGACAGCTGTTTCTTACATGGGGAAGCAGCACGGAAAAAAAAAAAAAAAAAAAGGCAGAAGTGAAAAATGGAGCTGTGATTTATTTTCACCTCTGAATATAGAAAGGCAATTTCCCCCTCTCTAAGATGTCCTCTTCCTCCTCTTTAATTAAGTCCCAGTGCCTTCAAACCAAGCCAGAACCCCACTGAAATCCCATGCCAATGCAGATGAGGAGATGTGTTTGTAGGGAACCTGAACTAGTTTAAGACCATTATCAAGGTGACCAAGGACGGGCTGGCTCTTACCAGTTGACACAGACAGCTAACCTGGGAGGGGAGAGGGTGAGGGAGCCCAGCGCCAAACCCTCCGGCCTTTCTGCAAACCAGGCATCCCTCTGATGCCAAAACTTTGCTGGGTGGAGGCTGCAGGAGGGGAAGCAGGGCTGTGGGGAGCACCACTCTTCTGGGATGCTGGCGGTGGGATTGATGATGTCCTCCCTCCTCCCGGCAGCGCCCGCGATTTGATTTCTCCCTGCCGGCGGCACAGCTCCCAGACAAAGGCTGTGCTCAGCGCGGGCGGGCTGCACCTGCGGGTACCCCCGCGCCCCCGCACGCAAGCTCCGGCTGCTCCCCGCCCTGCCCTCCACCTCTCCGAGAAGATCCAGCAGACGGATCAAAGCTCGTCTTTTTGCCATCGAAAGGATTAACTCCCCGGGGAGCAGCGGCGGAGGCTGAGCCTACGCTCCCGCCGCGCATCGCCTGCTGCACGGCGCACTTCGGAGTTGTGGAGCCAACCTCTCGACAGCTAATCCCCCTCCCTGCTGGAGCCGGGGCGGCTGGGGAGAGCGAGCCGGGCTGCAGGGCGAAGGGACAGGAGGGGAAGAGGACGGGGAGGAGTGTGCACTCACACACACACACACACACACACACACACACACACACACACACGCAGGCGTGCCCGCACTCCCCGCAGACGGCGGGCAGCGGCACCGCATCGGGGGCTGTGTGCGGGGAGCTCCGAGCACTGAATAAAACAAGCTGGAGCATCAGGCGAGGGGATCTATTCGCTTGGAAAAGTCTTTAGGTAAATAAAACCCGAGAGCGGCAGCTTCTGGGCTGGGCTGCCCTCCGCGGACCGTGTGCTGGGCTCATTGCTGGCGTGGCCGTGGTCTCTGATTATGGGTTTTGTTTTTAAAGGAATCGATCGGGAGATGCCGGCAAAAGAAGTTGGTGAAAGCCGGGCCGGAAGGGCCGGGAGCTGCGCGCCGCCGGCTCCATCACACGCCGGGAGCAGCTGAACTTTGTGGGGTTTGAATCTCTGCTTCTGTTCTGCGAACGCTTCGGGAGAGTCACAGCGCGGCATCGCACACCTTGCGCCTGACCGAGCCTGGGGAGCAGCAAAGGGGGGATTTCTGTCTCTCCAAGGACCATCGCCTGTAAAAAAAAAAAAAAAAAAAAAAAAGCTGGAGAAAGGCAATTTATCTTTCTTTTCCAGATGACTGAAAACACCCACAGGATCCTGTCTCTCTGGTTTTCATCAGTGAGTAGCATCAGGGAGAGACGGCTGAGGAACAAAAATGATATCAGGCAAAACCATTCCAACATCTACTTTTTCCTAAGGAACTTCATGCCCATAGGGGTTCTCTATGGGCATTTCCAGGAGTGAGACTGAGGTACCACAGATGCATCCCTACCGGATCATGTAAGAATTCTCAAATTAAAAACCTACCCCGTCAAGACCTTCTCTGCCCGGTTTGCAGTACATGGTTTGGTGTAAGTACAGCAATTCTCGCCTCTTTCTCTCCTTTTTAAGTCTCTTGAGCTTGGAGATCTCTTTCCTCGTTGCAATTATGATTATTTGCAACATCAGTGCCATCAAAGATTGGAGCACTTTCCTCTCCCAGATCCTCCCCAGTGTTAACAAGACTCTGAACTTGGTACAGCAAGTGGAAGCCACCACCAGCTCGGTGGTAAGTGTCCTCCAGGACCCTGAGCAGGACAACTACCTGTCCAATAGCCAGTCCATGAACTCCAGCAACTTCACAGCTGGCCTGGACCACTTGTTCCAATACTCATACTCGGACAATGACCAGCTCTACAAGGAGTACAAACCCCCTCCTCGAGATGCCATTCCTCTGCCCAAGGCTGTCCTCTACCTTCTCATGGCAGCCCTGGTGGTGGTGGCAGTGGCGTACGCCATCGTCGGGCATCTCATCAAAGACCTCATTTACGACTTTGTAGGTGAGTGCAGGCTTCACACGTTGTGTGCATGTGGCCAAAAAAAGCCTGGTGCAAAGCCTGGAAGTGCTGGCTCGCATCTCCACTTTGATTTGGATGGGGTTTAGACCAATCCTTGACCCTTTCACATTTGGAAGACAGTTGATTTAATGTTCTGAGTTCTCCAAATTGAGGTGTACGTTGACCACCTTCCTAGAGAAAATCCTTGGGTTTAGCCCCCTTCCTAAAGAAACAAAGCCTGTGCGTGCGTGCGTGTGTATAAATGTGTATGTGCGTGAGTCTGTGTTGCCAAATGACTGTAAAATCCTTTGGCCAGTTTCAACTAAGCTTGGATTAGAGGTCTCCAACATGAAAAGTTTCATGGCAACAAATAGCTGAACACAGGATAACAACCCACTAGTGCATTATGAAAGAAAAGCTGCCATATGAGCTTAACCCCTTATTAGACACCAGTGAATCCACAAACTCCTAGGAAACACAGCTCAGCAGTCTGGCTCCCTTGTACAGCCCCTAGCATAGCCTTCACAGCCTCTGCAACAAATCTATGAAAAGATAGCTCAAAGAGTGTGCGTTTTTGTAAGGTTTGGCTTCCTGGCTCTTTGGTTTCATCCTGTTGCTGATGTCCCCTCACTGTCGGGGACAGGAGTGCAAACACTCTGCTGGCTGCTGTGGTCAGGCTGTGGTGTAGGCAGAGGTACAGACAGAGGTGCTTCGCTGCTTATGGCAAGCCCTCAGTGATTTTGCCCTGTAATTTGTAAGGCTGGTCATGCTGGGGAGTGCAAATGTGTCTGATTCCCTTCTTAATCCTCAGTATTTTTGGCCCCAACAGCCAGCTCACCATGTCCTTTTGGGGCTCAGGGCCTTGCTGCAGGGTGCTGGTGACAGCTTTCCAGCTTGTATGGGGGGCCAGGAGGGGTACCGAGAGGGGTTTAAGCTCCTGGCTCGCAGAAGTGCATACCCTGCAAAAGCTGTGGGGAGCAATGTCCTCCTCAGGGGAGCAGAGCTGAAATCCCTTTGCACACCCTTGCTCTGAGCCATGGACGAAGCCCTGCAGGCTCCATCTCTGCAGTGGGAGTTCACGCTCATCTGGAACAAAATCCACATGTTCATCCTCGAATCCCTTTATTTCCCTGCTCCTGGGACGTGGGAGACACACACCAGCCAAAACTCCATCGGTGCCTGTGGGGCGTGCGGCACCCACGGCTTGCTGATGGGAGGGCAAGCCAAGTCCCTTGGGGAGAGGGTAATGACCAGGCAGGGGCTGGCAGATCCAGGACACAGGGGTTTAGGGAGGGGGTATTTGGGACAAGAAAGGTCAAACCTCCTGGCAGGGTACAGTACTTGGGATCTCACATGAAGCTCAGACAGGAAAACGGCAGGGAGCAGCTGCTGAGGAGTCTTTCTTCGCCCCAGATGGAAGGGAACGGATAAATTGTCTTAAGTGTTAAATTTAACACTTAATCAGCAGCTTTCTGGGGCTGTAACATCACCCAGCTCTGCCACTCATCTGATTTAGAGTTGCCTTCCCAACAAAGATAGGCAGTGGGGACAGCACCTAAAAATACACATGCTGCTGCCCCAAGGTGCTCAAAGGACCAGGTCAGGCCAGGTCAGAAACTGCCCCGAAGTGGGGGCTGGTCCAGCCGCAGTGCCCCCGCAGGGCAGGCACCCCTGCCCCAACTGCTGGGGTCCTTGATGCAGGAGAGCACAGATGTGAGTGCTCAAACCCGCCCCTTGGTTGGATACTGCAAAGTAGGGCCAAAATTGGTACAAATGCCATGCCCCTATGGGCACTGAGGGAGGCTGCAGCCACGGTCTGGGACACCCGTGCCCCTGACTGTGCTATTTCCAACTCAGCAGCAATGCTCCCTGGTGACCTTTAGCTTCAGCCTCTGTGTGGGATGAGGTCAGCGGGGTGCCCCTTCCTCACAAAGCCTTTTGCAAAGGGACTTCCACAGCCTTTCACAGCACCACGGCCATCGCAGGGCTGGGCAGGCACAGGGACAGCCCCGGGGTCTGCCCGCTCCCCGCCACCTCAGAAGAAACCCTTTCCCAGTTCAGCGCCCTCACTGAGGGCAGAGCATTCTCTCCCTGCCCAGGGTGGAGGTAACACCTCTCCAAGTTAGGGTCAGAAATCCAGAGGTGAGCTTCTTCCCCATCCAGGCAGAGAGGAAAAGGCGTTTCCAGAACTCCAGCAGCACCCCTCAGTGCCGAAGGCTGCCTCCAGCTCATCCTAGTTAGCACTCCGGGCCTGTCTTCCCACAGCTGATACGCTTAAAATGAGCCAGTCCTCGGAGGAGAGCGGACGAGCCTGTGTTTGTTAACACTGCCAAGGAACAGCCTTTAAAGAGAAGGTTTCATTTGAATGAGTTTGCATAAAATTACTTTAGGGACAGGACAGAGGGACCAAGGGATAGTAAATAAGAAGCTGGCCTATTAACTGCCTTTAACACAATGCCTGGATTTATATACTCGGCAGCAGCTCCAACCTCTGCTATCAGTGTTTCTGCACTAACCATATTTAGAAGGATACAGAGAGAGATGGAAATAAGATGCCAAAGGGCTGGAGCCTGTTTCAGGGAGATTAAAGTGTGAATAGTTAATCGCTACTTTAAAGAGTCACTTGGAAGCATCAAGGATGATTTTGACTCCTCAATAACAGCTTGTCAGACATGGCTTGGGAAGTCAAAGCATCACCCAGCCCAGTGCACTCACAGGGACTGTGAGAAGCAGGCACTGGGCCTGGTTTGGGATGGCAAAGGGGTTCTCAGGATGCTGCCAAGCTCTTCCCCTGTGAAATCCGAACAAGTATTAGAGACACTGACACATCTCTTGCAGATGCTTCTTAAAAAATCAATTAGAGCTTGCCCAGGCATCCCCGGGGGGAGATGAACAGTGCTGCGATGTCCAGGAGGGTGGGGAGGAGTGGAAAATGGGAGACTGCATCAGAGGAGGGGGAAAGATGCATTGTCAGAGAGGAGGAAGGCAGAGCACCTGGATATGGATAAGAGGGCTCTGAAAGAGACCCTCTTCAGCTCTTCCTGGAGAGACCTGACCAAGGATAGCCCAAAATACTTTAATTTCTCTCTGATCCCTCTCCACCTCCTCTGAGCTGACGAAGTCTCATGTTTGACACTCTCCCAAAACTCATCAGATGTCTCTGCTTGGGGATGGATGTGATCCCCCTGATGAGGTAGAAGGGCTCCTGCGTGAGTGCAGCTCAGACCCAACCACCAGTTAAAGGCAAATTGGGTCGAAGCATTTGGAAAGCTGCTTAACTCAGAAGCGCTGGAGAGCTGCCAGAGCCGGCGCTGCGGCGAAGAGCCGGCTTGGCAAATGACAAGCCTGTCACCAACGTACGAAGCGCCTAATTACTGCAATCCTTGGGAATCAGCCCGCCCTCCCTCCTCCGTCCCCAGCAGTTCACTGAATAGCACCCTTATTTAAACATAAAATAGGAGGAAAAAGGGGTAAAAAATAAAAAGTTTGACTAGAAACAAAGCTGTTGCTATGGAGACTGCACGCTTGTGGTCCCCAGGAAAGGGGAAAGCATCTCGCTCCTGCATGGGAACCACACGGGAAGGGTCTGATGGTCTGCGTGGGAGCGATGCTTCACAGGGAGACCTTCGCTGGTGTCACCCGAGGCGACAGCCGAGGTCTCCTCTGAGTTGCTGATCTCCAGAGGAGACCTTGGAGGAAACTTTTCCTTTGGGAATGGGCCCAAGGCAGATGTCCAGCTGGGGCAAAGCAGGGCGGGTTCACCGACACCGGTGGGACTGTGCTGGTCAATGCTGTGAGACTGCTCAAAACCCTGCGCCATTCTCGGAGCGGGGTCTTTCTTTTCTTTGCCCTTTTGACCCACCGGCTGTATTTTTATTTTTCATCCTTATCTCTAACTGCCACATTTCAGGCTTCTTTAGGAAACGGTCTCCTTGAACAAAGAAACTGTGCATGAATGTAACATTGCTGAAAATAGCTGCTGGGTGATCCTGCAGGGACTTGGGATCCACTTTTAATTGCTCCACACAGAACTGCAGGGCTCTTAGGATAATTCAGCCTACGGCAGGGATTGCAGACAGCATCTTAGACCCATCAGAGAGGACTTACATGTCTTCTTTTCAGGCTCTATTTTGAGGATGATTCCTTTGCTTCCCAAAGTTGTGGGAAAAGAAGATACCACATCATATCTCAGTGCTAACCCACCTCTGACACTAACACCCCACCTCAGTTTCCCTTCTGGTGCATGAGGGTATATCAGGGGTTCCTGAGCTGCTGTTTATGGGTACGATGTCCAGCTGTGAATGCTGCATCCTGTCAAACTCATGAGGGATACCCTTGAACTCCTGTCCATCGGGAACACTTTGGCCAGAGCTGGTCCAGCCTTGCTGCAGAGCACAGTGTGATTGCTGGGTCAGGACTTGTGTCAAACAAAAAGGAGCTTCTGCTCCTGCTGCTGGGAAAAGGGCTTTTTTAGCAGCTGCTTTCACACCCAGCTCCATTTAAAGCAAAATTAGAGCACGAATTTGATTGTTCATTGAACATGCTACCCCTTCCTTTCCTTGTTTCCATCTCTGCAGGGACTGTGAATGTCTCCCTCACCATTTAAATTTTAGCCCTTTCTCCCACCTGCCTCTGCTCTTCTGCTGGGGATGTCTCTTTTTCAGTGGCTGAAGTGCCTCGTGGACATCCCACCCTGTCACCAATGAATGCAGGGGACCTGGACACCCCTACTGGGATGAGACTGGGGGTACAGCATCCCTGTGCTCCTCTGCACACAAACAGCAGGAAGCTGCTCCCTGCTGCTTGCATTGTAAGGGTTTTCCAAGTGAGGACCATCCTTCATGCTGCTGGTACAAGGAGGGCACACTGTGACATCTGGGCAACCCCAGTGTTTTTCTGCCCCCCAAAATACGGCACATCTCAAGGGACTGCTTCCAGGGGTGCTGTCAAAGGCTCTGACAGAGCCAGGGAAGTGTAGGGGAGCTTTGTGCCACATTACTCTGCTACTTAGGGATAATAATAATAGAGTTGCTATACCACAACTCCTGATTTGCCCAATCTGCTCTATCTTGTCTCTCCAGCTGCTTTGGATCAATCGCTCAGTATCGATCTCACCCCACCTCAGCACTTCCCACCTCTCCATTCGCCCTGCAGACCTCAGCAGGCACACTGAGCCTTGGCAGCTCCTGAGGAGCAAGGAGAGGCGTCTCTCGGTCAGATGCTGCTCCCCCAGCCTGGCTGAGAAAGTCACTTTGTCCCTTTCTTTTATCCAAGACATTCACAGACATGCCCACATGCACGCCCTGGATTTTGCAGCACGTATTATGAGCTCCTTCCAGTGGCTGGGTAGGGGCAGGAAATGCTTAAATGCTTTTTCTTATCTCCAGAGAGCAACTGTCCTGGGTCCAGAGGTGCCTCTGCCCCAGGAGTGGGCACTGTGTGGTCCCTGCTCACTCCAGCTCTACCCTTGGGTGTCCCAGAACCATTGGGTGTCCTGGCTTAGCCTGATTTTGCTTGCCTTCTTGCTGGAGATTGCGTGAACACATATGTGGACTTTGATCCAAAAGAGGATTTTGTTTTCCTCTCAGTGGCAATTGTGTCTATTTTTTGTTGCTTATTCAGCCCCCCCGCCACATGCAAGAGATAGAGAGAGAAATACCTGACATGATGCTAAGGGCTACAGCTACCTTCAGCTGTCACCACCATGCCTTGGCTCCCAGCCCGAGGTTTACATCATGTGCTTGTGCATGACGTGACATCCCATCCCCTGCAAAGGCCCTTCTGCGTCAGAGCAAGGTTTAATCCCATTGATGCCAGAGATGTGCAGGTCTCCTCTCTCTTCTCCGTCACTCCTCCCCAGACATCCCACAGGGGAACCTGTGAGACCTTGGTTTCTCACCCACAAACTGAGAGGAGCCACAGGGTGAAACTGGGGAGGAGCGTGCGTGGCTGGGACAAATCCAGCAGTGGCTGGCAGGGGAGATGAGGGTGCTGACATTTTTATGGTTGTTTGTCCAGGGTCCTGCTGGCAGGAGATTCTCTGCCAGCTCCACGGGGCCTCGCTCCCCTCTTCCACACATGGCAACACGCTGAAGTTACAGGCCATAAATGGCCACAAATAACGTGTAATTGTGTAATTACTTCACTCCTTACTTACACAGTCAAATCATAAAGGCATCGCAGTAAATACCCTCTAATGACAGCCTAATTACATCTTCCTGCAGATTACTGGGTAATTAGATCCAGCAGGCTCCAGAAATAATTCCCAGGGAAGCAGTGGTTCGGATTAGCGCGTACAATCCAGCCTGCTCTTACCCAGGAATTAGACTGTGGCAGCCTCACACAAGCCACCTTCCCCAGGCACCCTGGTCAGCCACATTCCCTTTGGTGACGGTGCATTGTGACCCTTTTCCCATAGAAATGGCTTTTGCTGGTCCCCTTGGTGCTCTTCCAAAACACCCATCCCCTGCATTTCTGCCTTTATCACAGTTCTGCATCGAGCTCCAGCTTCTTCTGCTGCCTGCAAATGTCCCCAAGGTTTCGTCATTTGGCCACCAAGTGCCACTCCCCCTCACTCACAGGCATCCAATGCTGAGCTCTTTGCTTCCTATTGCTCACAGCAATCCTCATCCAGTGGCTCCCAGGATATTTGGGGACCCATAGCCCCTTTTCCTACAGGTTATTCCCCTTCTTCCTTGCTGGACCAGCCCCTTCTCCCACTGCAGTTTTACAGCTGACATCAAGGAAAGCAAGCCGAGACCTTTAATAGTATCTGTAGGAGGCAATCTTGTTACTTCCTTTGGATTCTCCTCACAGCAAGCGTCTGTGCGGGGGCTGGAGGAGCCTGGAAGGTCTTGGGGGCAAGAGGCTGGGGCTCTGTCTGGTCTGAACCCAGCCCAGGCTGCAGGGCCAGACCAGGAAGAAGATGGTGGAGTGTTTGGCTTTAGTCTAAATCCAGTAAAGCCAAGCAAAATCGAAGCTACAAAGGAAAAAATACCTAAATGAGCCTTTTGGGCTTGGGTGATTTCCTTGGGGAAGTGTTGTAACGGGGAGCCCAGGCTCTGGCTGGGGCTGTGGATCATGCAAGTGAAAGCTAAATGCCCTGGTTGGGACTTGGGGCAGACCCAGGACTCCCCAAAAACCTTTGGACCACATCTTTGCTGAGATTCCCAATTACTCTTGCCAGCACTGTGGTAGCTGAGGGAACTGTGGTGGTTCTTCTCCTGTCATTCCTGTCACTCAACCAGCAGACCCTGCTAGCGCAGTTATGGAAGTAAAGAAAAAAAGGAAAACCAAGAAAAAATAGTCACTCTCTGGACATGTTGCATGTGCCCAGTGTGGTGGGAGCATTATCCTCCTTGGAGCCAGCAAATTTGACCTACAGTGCACACACCAAGTGCAGAAAGAACCACAGGTCATTCTCGTCTCTCTTCTCACACCTGCAGAAATGTCTGAACACCACTGGTGAGCTGAGAAATTAGATCTTTCATTCCCTTCACACTTGATGGCATTTGCCATCATTCAGCCTCAATTTTGCTGCAAAACTTTTTTCTGCAGCCCATGAGAAAGGCAACGTCTCACTGGGAATGTATTTCTCTGTCCCTGCTCCACCAGGCAGCCCACATCCTCCACCAAAAAGCTGCAGTTGAAATGCCCTGTGGGGACAGAAAATACCCCATGCCACAAAGGAGAGAAATGCTATTTCTTGAGAGCAATCCATTGGCAAATAAGTGGAGTCCCTCAGAAAAAGCTAAACCAGGCTGGCCCTTTTGACTGCCTCCTGGCAGCTATCTCTGCTTTATTTTGGGAGCAGGACTAAACCAGGGGGATGTTGATGCTCCACTGCCCACCACCACCAGGTTCTAGGGTTCTTCTCGCCTCGCCTGGATTTCCCCAGCTTTGGTTTCCTCGTTGTTGCTGCCTTCCCATCGTGGCTGGGCATGGCCTTTCACTGCCCAAACAGCCAAGTTTTTTAAAAAATAGCTGTTTGGGAAGGAGCACCACCTGCCTCCACTGAGCTGCAGCCCCTTGTGCTGCAGGAGGTGTCTTGGTTATGCCACCATCCAGCAGTGACACTGTGTTTTGGACAGTCACCCTCAGGGTTGTGAGAGTGGCTGGATCAGCTCAGAGCCACGCCCTGGTGCTCTGGTGACCAGCAAGAAGCACAGCCCCAAAGCTGCCATGGAGGGTTTGAAGCCCTGGTGTGGCTGTGATACACTCTCAAGGCAGAAAAGCCATGTCCCTAGCCATGCCTCCGGCCCAATTTGGATGTCACATAGTTATTTAATTGTCCCCTCTGTTTCTGATAGCAAAAACGCACTGTAGGAAATACATTGCTGGAGAGCCCAGATGCACACTTCACTTCACAGGCATGTCATTCCCATTTTTGGGATTAGCAGAGTGATTTCATTTGCCTAAGCTGGGAGGGTTTCCAGAAACCAGCAGCCTGAAAACCTGCCCAGAGCTTGGAAGAGCAGAGACTGCAACTCCACAGGAGCAGAAGGGGCTGAAAGGGCCGTGGTGGGCAAGGGACCCTCCTGGGAGGGCGAGAACCCAGGGTGAGAGGTAGGATGTAGCAGGAGGCAGCAATTTTCCAGCCAGCTTGGGATGTGGGAACAGCCAGAGGTAATCAGGGGCTTGTTTTGTGCTTTTCCCTCCTCCAGACTGGATCTTTGGCCCCAACCCGGACGACAACAGCAACAAGAGCGACATCAACTGCATCAGCAACAGCGTCAACGAGATGAGCGAGATGCCCGAGGCGCCGCGGCACCGGGACCGGCAGCCCCAGGACGTGGTCATTGCCATCGGCGAGACTTGCCACCTGCCACAGCAGACGTGACCGGCGCGACGTCCGGGCCAGGCGGGATGGAGCAGCGGGATGGAGCAGCAGGATGGAGAGCAGGAATGGAGCAGAGGGATGGAGCGGAGGGATGGAGCAGTGGAACACTGCAGCAGCCACCTTGCAGGACCGGGCACTGAGAGGAAGGGATGAGCAGAGCCGGCACTGCGGAGCAAAGCCCTTCTCCCGCTGGCTTTGCCTCTAAGGACCTTGCTGGGGTGGGTGGCATTGCCCCTTCTCCCAGGCTTGTCAGCCCTGTCCTGACATCTGCCCGTGGGTTTGTGACCCCTTCTTTGTTCCCTGTGAATAGCAAAAAAGAAAAAGCAAATGCAAAATACACCCACCAAGCAAAGCTTGCAAGAGAAATGAGCTGGAGAGAAGCCGGGCGGTCCTTTGGCATGTGGCTGTCCAGCGGCATGGGAATGGGGTGGTGAAAAGGGCAAAGGAGACAAGGAGGCGACAGAGAAATGGGGGTATCTGTGTTTCTGGGGACAGGTCCAGGACACAGCAGGGAGCTGGGGACTGCAGAAAGACACAGAAAGGTCAGTAGGGGCCAAATCCAGACCTGTAGTTTGGTGACCTGCCTGGGTCATCACTCCTCTCCTTAGTTTTGCAGCTCCAGCTCACAGCCTATTTGCACAGCAGGTGCATCATTCCTTGGTCCTAGTGCCTCTTCCTGATGAAGATCCCTTTGCTCTCCACATCTTTCCTGAACTTAAAAAAAAGGTTATACTGATGGCCCGCAGACCTGACCCTGAGAAAAAGCAATAGTCCAGACTTCTGCCTCTGTACTCAGAGAGGCAAGCCCTGCCTTTCCAGGCACACCATGAATAGCAGGGGCTAGAACAGCTATTTTCCCCTTCTGAAAGTGGTTGAGGAAAATGGATGCGGTTTCAACCTCCTGCTCCAATGGCTTTAATGAGAGCCATTACCAGCAGTCCCACGCTGGGGCTTTGTCGGCTTTGCAGGATATTACCACAAACCTCCCCCCAGTAATTAACCATTTCCAATCAGACACAGTGTTGCTGCCACCACCATTTTCCTCCATTATTTTGGCCCTGGGTTTATAGTGTGGCTGCTCTGGCACCCGCCAGCCATCTCCTATGGGGCTGTGAAGGGGAGCCAGGCAGAGATGCCCCAGCAGCACGTGAGGATGCTGGCGGGGTGATCCCATAACTGTCGGCCCTTGGGAGTGGAGCTTCAGCACCAAAGCTGGCTGTGGGCAGGGGAAACTGGGAAGGTCCAGATTTCTGGGGGACAGGAGGTTGTATGGGGAGGGGCTGGTTTTCTTGTTCCCCTGCCCTTTCAGCATCTGGGGGCTGGAGATCAGGGTTATCCGGGTGCCTCTGGCACTGCTCGGGAGGGACAGCGAGACCATGTGTCTCACACTGGCACTGCTCTCGGAGGCACTGGTCCCTGCCAAGGGGACATGCCACTCACCGGGCACAACAGGTCCCCCCTCCTGGCTGCAGGAAACAGCCCCAGTGACTTATCTGCACTGTGGACACATCAACTGCTGGAAATAAGGTGGAGGCTTCCCTGAGGATGGAGGCAGCCACCTTCACTCCAGCCAGGCTCTTGCTCCCTTCCTGTGACACCTCGGGTCCCATGTGACACGGTTTGACCCTGAGGAGATGCTCCTGCACCAACCAGCAACCCGCACCCAGGGCCAGCCTGGCTGACACCCACCCAAGGCCACCGTTCTCTGAGCAGGAGCAGAAGGAAGGAGCCAAGCTCCCTCCTGTGGCCACCTGCACCGGGGTCCACCAGACTGCTCAATTCTGGGAAGGGGCTGATGAGGAAGTACCCTCATCCCACTCCCCTCAGCCTCTTGGAGCCAGCACCTGTCTTTTGAAGCCCCTCTTTTGCAGGGATGCGAGGAGGGATCCTGATATTGTGTCCATTTCCCAGACCAACCGAGTCCTGGGTAATGTTACAGCAGCATGCATGGCAAGGGGAACCACCAACCATCTCCCTGAGCCAAGGGGTCACACCTGGTCAATGCCAGGAACCAGGCTGGCACCAGAGCTCCACATGATCCCATGGCTGTAGCTGCTTTTGTAACTGACCCCACTGGAACCTGCACATGCCAGGGGAAAACTGACAGCAGTTTCCACACCACCTTCCTTCACATCCCCCCTCCCTGCATCTTTGCCATCATCACGATCATCTGGCACCTGCCTTTCCCCTGCCTGGTCCCCAGACATGTCACCAGACACAGCACTAGTGCTGAGCTCTGAGGATGACTGTGAGCCTGTCAGAGAGTCCCAGCGCTGTGGAGCCATTTCGCCTCTGGACACTGGAGGCAGAGTGTGGCTTTTGGCTGAAAGCAACCCCTGTCCCTCCAAGAATTCAGTGTTTTTCTCTCCAGCCATCCACCCATGCAGCTGGCTGCATTTTGGAGGGCATCTCTAGTACCCTCAGAGGACCTCTGAAGCAGGGTGGCAGGACAGGACCAGGCAGATGAGTGAAACTGTGAGGACGGGGAAGGGAGAGCTCCATGTTTTTCACTGGGGGCCAGTGCAAATGGTACAGCACCCTGATCTGCTCTTCTTGCCCAGCAGGACCCCCTCTCCAGGCTGGGCTGTCCCCCTCAGCCATCTTCTTGTCCCCCACAATCTCCAAGAGGGTATGAAAGTCTGGTCATCCAACAGCAAGGGCCCAGGGAGAAGGTCCATGGGAAAACGTGCTGGGGGCTGCTTTGTCCAGGGGAGGTTTTGGGGGATGCTGAGGGAGGAGGGGGTCTGATGAATGTGCCAGGCTGTCCGTCTGCTCCAGTCCCTGCACCTCCTCAGTGCAGGAGGTTGCTCTTTAATTCCCTCTTTCCTCCCCTAAGCGCCTTAGGGAGCAGGGGCGAGAGATGCTGGTGCTTTTTATAGCAGCCATAATCCTCGCTGCTCACGCCGCCTGCACCCTCCTGCCCCGAGACCCGGGGCTGAGCCTCCAAAACGGGGGCTGCTGCCCAAAAAATGCCTTGAACCCCTTCAGTTCCCAGCATCAGCTCTCTCCCAGCTCAGAGATTCCAGCTGGGGCTGGCCCTGGATCAAGACCCCTTTGCAGAAGGCATTGGATGGCCACAAGTGCTGCAATCCCCTCCCAGTCTAAGCACTCTGATGAGGAGGGAGACAGACGTACAGAGACACATGCATGAGCACCAGAGCAACTGCTTGGCCTCCCTTCTCTCCTCCAAAACTTGTGGAGCTGGAACCAACTCCATGGCACAGACACAAGAAAGTCCTCAAGAGCAAGAGGAGCTGGGAGGGCTGGGGGTTTCTTTCCTTTCTAATGCCCCCCGTCTTTACATATGGGAAACTGAGGCAGGGAGGGAGCAAGGAAGGGGCTTCTGGCCCTTCAGCTCAGGAGAAGAGCCCTTTGCAAGGCAGCTGATGAGCTTTAAAGGCTGATGAAGCTCCACACTTGTATGTAACCCCAAAGACATGAGCTTCAGCATTTAATCGGGGTCATTTTGGTGCTGAGGTGGCTGGTTTCCCTTACTCAGCCTGTGCCCACAAAGCCAAGGGTGGCATTTGGGCCATCCAGGCTTCATCCCTGGGGAAGAAGGGGGCAGAGGAAAGGGATGTGAAATGGGGCAGCAGAAGGTTTAGTGGGGCAGGAGCAAGTCTTGAGAGAGGCATATTTCACTTCCTGTCCCTGTCCTGGCAGTCAGTGCTGTCCCTCCACCCAGCCCCAGCCCCTGTCACCACCCCAGGACCACAGCCATCAAGGGGGGACAGTGAGTGCTGCAGCTGCTCTGTTTCCATTGCCTTTTCTCTCTCCAGCAGCCGAGCTTTTTTCTCTCCAGCCAGAAGTCCCCCCAACTCTGCACGATGCCAGGAGGAACCCAACACATCTCTTAACATTTTACTGTTTCTCTTTTACTGCCTAGTGTTGGGTAGATTAAATTTTGTCTGGCCACCCACCCCAGACCAGAGGGTCTTGCAGGAGAGGGCAGCCTGGCAAATCCTGCCTAAAACCATTCCAACCTTGCCCACACCACTTTTCCCTCCTGCAGGTTTGGCCCCTGTCTCCCACAGCCTCTTTGCAACACATTTGCTGTAATTTTCCCTTTAAACACCCCATGGGGGAAAAAAAACAACCCAGGGGGTTTCTTCTAGGTCAGGCTGAGCTAAGACAGGGAAAGAAGATTAATTTCTCAGACGAGCAATTCATATTTTTCTTCTGGTCCCCACGGAGTGCAGAGCTGGTAGCAGGAGCACACACATCTCTTGGGCCCACGCAACTTTTGGTGCCACTCCTGGACGTCCCCAGGTCCAATTCCTATGTGGGAGGTGTAGGGGCACTCTTGCCAAGCGATGGGTCGTGTAAGTCGGAGATGCTGATGGGCCAGGGTGGGTGCCCAGCATCCAGGGAGGAGGAAGGGAAGAGCTGTGTCACCATTCCCTCTGGTACCCTGGCTGGGCTGGAAGCAGGGTGCAGGCAGGGAATGAGGCCCTGAGCCTGTCCTTGTCACCCACCCATGCCCACACACCCATGAGGCCCTGAGCAGTCACGACTGTTTTTCACTCCCAAGGAGTGCCGGGAAGCTCTGAAGCCAGAGGATTAGTCTCCAAAGCAAAGGCCTGGCCTCCTGCCAGCCCCCGGCGGGGAACAAACAGCTTGGGAAGGCACTTCCCTAAGGCTCAACCTCTGACTTTCTACCCTTGTTTGCCAGCCTCACAGTCACTCAGCTGTGGATACCAAGAATCTCAGTAGGGGGTTTCCACAGGTGGGGAGGAGGCAGGAGCTTATCAGGAGACCCCCACCCGGTGCCTGAGCTGCCCTGGGCAGTCAGAGTATCCCCTGTGAGGTTCAGCAGAAGACAGGCACTGGGGGGATGTCTCTCCCTTCTCCTCTTTGCACAGAATTTCAAGGAAGTTCCCACCTCTGGAGACCTGTGATCCTGGGACTGTGGGAAGGAAAAGCTGGACACCATCTGGAAACTCAGGACACAGGAATCTTACACTGGGCTGACTTATCCCAGCACTAGGGAGTCCCAGGCACAGAATGGGGAGCGGGCTGGGCGAGGGGTGCTGGCAGGAGGAGAGCTGGGTGATGGGGACAGCTGGGTGCCATGTCCCAAAGAACTGGGACTGAATGTTGTCCTGGAGGTGCCTTTGGCATCATGAGAATCTCCCTAGGGATCTGGGGATCAACACTTCTCCACAACCAGCACCAACACTTCAGCCTTGGCCAGGAGACCATCCCCACTGCCAAAACAGGGCAGGCTGAGAGCAGGGCTTAGGGCAATACTAGCCCTTCCCAACCCATTTGTTGGCCTTTCCTGCCCCACACTGTCTGCAATGGGTCAGGCAGCACAAGCCCAGAGCTCTGCTCGCAGTGCTGCTCCCTGGCAAGGGTTACAGAGAACTGTGGGGTGCAGGGGACCTGGGCAGGGAACAGCACAAAGGTCAACAGGGAGCATCCATCTCCTGGTAAGAGGAGGGTAGAAGTGCTGGGATCCAGCCCCACAGGCTGTGCTTGCACCCATTCCCCACACCAGTGAGCCCACGGGGTTGTGTGGGGCCACAGGGCTGCCAGACCAAAGCCCACGGTGTTTGGCAGAGGGGCCAAGAACCCCAAGACCAACGAGGGTTGTTTTGGCCATCCACCTTCCGTCCGTGGAGACCCCACTATTTTTCCCCTGGGAAAAGGTTATTTTCATGCCTCCTCCCCACAGGAACTAACAGAAATCACTTAGCTGGCTGCAGCACTCCGGGGACAGGCCCTTTCGGAGCTGAGCCGCAGGGAGGGGAAAGCCCAGGGGACATTTTAATAACAAGCAAGGAGTGCTATTGAAGTGTTTTACTGCCTCGTTAAGGCAGTCTAATCTCCGTGTATATCTTGAAAAAAAATTGGCTTGCTGGTGTTTTTCTTGTAAAAGAGGTGGGTGTTTTCTGGCATGGCTGGGATCCTGCCTGCTTTATCTGCTTGTTTTCTTACCTGATACTGGCAATGAACAGCCCAAGAGCAGCCCAAGGGCAGCAACAGGAAGAGTCAGGGCCAGGCAAACCAGGAGAAAGGCTGTGGATCCATGCTGTGGGCTGTTTCCAGCCCCTGGGTGCTCTGCACCCTGTTGCTGCACCCACCTTTCAGTAAGATGCAGGTCCCTGGGGTGTTCCACCGGAGTGGCTTTGGGACATGTTGGCTCTGCCTGCACCTGGGCAAAGCCTGGAGGGGGTGACCCCTTATCCAGGCAGCCCAGAGGCAGAGCAAGGGATGGCAGGAAAACCGTGAGGTCCCATCCACTCCTCCAGCTTCAAGGGCTGGGATTTGGGGGATACACAGATTTTGGGACTGTGGGCACCTTGAACTGATGTAAGCCAGACTGGGGAGTCCCAGCAAAAGTTCCTCTGAGGCGACACAGAGCTGTCCGACTGCTGAGGTCTGAATTTGGAAGAGGAATGGGCTGGGCATTTTATTTCTAAGGTTTTCTTCATTATTCTATTTTTTACCTCAGCCCAGCAGAACATTGGGAAATCCTGCTGAGTTCTGCTGGCTCCAGCAGCCAATTCCCCATTTGCAAAAGCTCACAGTGTCAAAGCCGTGAGCCGGAAGGGATGCTGAGGCTGGGATGGCAGGCCCGGATAATCCGATTGCGTTTGCTTTGGAAAAGCTGATGTTTGCATGAGCACCGGCTCTTGGGGTTTTAAAGTGATCCACCCAGGAGCAAATCCCAACAGCCTGATATCAGAGCTGTGCTGCTCCCGCCCCAGCTGGGCTGGAGAAGTCTCTGCTCTACACCCAGATTCACTCTGCACTTCCTGGGGACAGGAGGCCACAGGAGCCAAGGCTGCCACTGCAGAACACAGGGAAGCAAACAGAGACTCCAGCACAGCTCATAGGGCTGGCAAACACCTAAACAGGTCTTCCTTGGAAATCTGGGGCAGGAGGGGTGAAGCTGATGTTTGTAGCTGGACATATAGTTCAGCTGAGATCAAAACAGTCTCACCAGCATGTTGCTCCCAGCAGATGTGTGCTGGTACCCAGCTGCTTCAGGAAGCATGACTTTTATGTGTCACCACCCCGACGTGAGAAGGAAAAAATCCCCAGACACTTGCTCTGTGCCTGTTTCAGGACTGGGACTAAACCTGCCCTCCTGCAGGACTGCCAGTGGCTCCAGGGTGTTCCAGCCCAGAGCCTCTCCCCTTCCTCTAGAAACACCCATGAGCTCAGCAAAGCACCGACAGCGTGGCCTGGGAGAAACACTAACATTTATTAAGCCGGATATTTTTTGCTGAGAATGATTTTAACAGCACTGGAGGACTTACCCCGTCTCCCCCGGGGACCCTCAGCTGATGCATTGCATGCAGGGTTAGAAGGAAAGCAGGGGACAGCCAGCCTTGGGGGACATGGTGGGTCAGTGTCAGCAGCAGAGCTACCCAGGGAGCTCGCAGGCAACAGCAAGCCAAGCACAGCTGCTCCAGGGCAGGCAGACGGGTGCTTGCATAGGGCAATCCAGTCCCAGTTTGCTGGGACCTCAGCAGGTGCCATCTCTGGGAATTCTGGATGTTGTCCTGCTCTCCATGTCCATCGGGGAAGTTCCATCTGCAGGGGAAGGGAGGGTGCTCGGGGGTCTCAGCACAGAGGGCAGTTTCCACTGAGGGTGCTGCTTCAGAGACACCAATCTGAACCTGTTGTGCAGCCAAACACCTTCATAACCATGGCCAGCTCACATCTAGCATGTAGAAAGAGTCACAGCCAGGTCTGCCCTCTCTTAATTTCCCATTGACATCACGAGGTGATGTCCACTCTCCTCTGATGACCACCCTGGCAAGGAAAGATCCAAGCTGCGACCCATGCAGGCAAGGGAACAACAGCACCGTGGTGAGAGCAAAACCATCACAGCCCTTTTCTGGGGACAGATGTACCCATGGGTTCTGAAGTCAGGACACTCCAGAGGAGTGGAAGAGCCCAGCTCCTCGAAGCAGGATGCTTAGGTCCTTCCCTGCATTGTCTGGTGAAGGCAGCAGGTCCTGCCCAAGCTCTCACACAGCTCCAGCTGCAAGCCATGCTCTGCAAGCCAGCGAGGGGTGTGCTGGGAGGCGTGGTGGGTGGACAGCAAAAGGCACAGGCAGAAGCCAAGGCTAAAAAGACAGAGTTGATGTCTCTGGGGCAGGGCCACTGCAAATCTACCCCAGCCCAGGAGCCTCATGCTTCTGATTGCTGGTAGGAGGCAGAGACCTGGCAACATTCATCACACAGGTGGAGAAACCCAGCCTTCACCACCATCACAGCGCGTCAGGGAAAGCAGGAGCCTTTCCGAGCCTGAGCCCTGCAGGCTCTGCCAGGCTGCCCGTATGCTGCCACATCCTGGGGATTCTGCAGGACTGCTTCCAAGGTGGGAGACAGTCCAGAAACAAACTGGGAGAGCTGGATCTCCATTTCCCACCCAATGCTTTGCCGTTCTCGTGTCATCACGCTGGGAAGTCTGCACCGTCATCCCTCCGTCGCAGGGCACGGACAGAGGCTGCCCAGCCCCACTTCAGATTGGCTTCACAAAGGTGTTTAAACCAGGCAGGGCTTCACCTGCAGGGAAGGGGTTTTGGCATCCACCAATTGCTAGGGCCAAATTCCAGGTCAACTCTGCCCTGGATGGACACTGGCCTTGAAGATGATGACGGAAATGAGCAGATCCAACAGGTCATGCCCTGCTGATGGTCCTGCCCCACACAGAGCATGCTGGTGCCACTGAGTTGTGGATGTGTGGGAGCGTCTCCTGTCCTCTCTGTGTAGTTATTTTGAGGAAAGGGTCCTCAGTTTTTGCAGACAAGAGGCTGAGGATTAGAGGGAGAGGTCCCAGGAGTCCCACTGTCCAAGGTTTCCCCACCACCACCATCAAGGACAACAGAGGAGTGTCCAGCCACCTGCAAGCACCACCCCAGAGCAAAGGATTAAATTTACCAGGACCCACCTCATCCTGCCTCTCCCAGAAATTTGCTGCAGGGCAGGCACCCTGTTCCTTATGGCTGCATCACCAAACAGTGTTGGGGCGATCAGAGGAACACCACCAAGCCAGCCTGTCCCCCCCTCTCCTGCCACTCCAACTCTCCCAAGCACAGACAAATCAAGCAGAATGGGCAGTTGGGAGAGCTGGACTGGGAAGGCAAAGCCACGGGCTATAAGAATGTCACATCATCCTGAGACTGGAGCCAGCGCCAGTGGGCATCATACTCCAGGTGCAGTTTGCTGTTGAGTTTGCAGTTCTCAAAGTCAGCCTCAGCTTTCCAAGCCTTCCCACCCAGATTCCCCTTCCCCAGCCTCTCTCCAGCCCCCGATGGTGATTTGGTGTCTCTGCCTGGTTCCAGAGAGGGGGGCTGCTGGCCCAAATACCCGTTGGCCACCTGGGGTTCCTTAGCAAACCGGTGATCCGGGGGCAACCCAGGAGGGGAGAGGTCCACGTGGGGCCACTCGTGCTCGGCTTTGCCCTTCTCTTGCTTTGCAACACCCCTCTCGGGGTCGATCCTGACCCAATCCTGCTCCGCCCTGGCCAGGGCTCTGCCCGATGTGGATGCAGCAGCAGTTTCAGCAGCGTTTTGGGAATACTCATCCATGTCATCGGCCAAGGTGTCCAGGTAGCTGCCGACGGAGATGCTGTCCAGCCTGTCGTTGGGGTCCTGCAGGCTGTCCCAGCTGCCCCGCCGTGAGGCCTCCTGGCTCTCCACCAGGCTGTACTGGCTGCTGGCCAGGCTGCTGCAGCGGCTGGTCAGGGTGCTCCGCTCCTCCAGCAGCCACTTCACCGCCTCGATGCCCTCATTCACCACCACCAGCTGCTGCAGGATCTTCACATCCACGGCTCGCAGGTAGGCCTGGAGGGGAGATAGAGAGCAGGGGGGTTTTGAGGGGACCAAGGTGACCCCAGTGGCCAAGGGCCCCAAGTCCCAACCCACCCTGGCAGAGGTGTCACTGCAGCGGCCACAGGTCTCCTGAGCTGCTTGATGAAGAGCCCAGTATGGGAGAACACCCTGCAGGGAACCATCCCAGGGGATCCTGTCCAAGACCTGGGGACACAACCATCAGCAACCAGCTACTTATGATTCCCACCAGCCACCAACCCCCTCAGGGAAATAAATCCAGGGCATCTATGTCACTATCTCCTATGGGAACAGGGAGTAAGCAAGGAACTGGAGGTACTGGGTGCAGATCTGATCCCAGGGCATCCCCCAGGCCCTGGGAGGCTGCTATCAGGGCAAAAGGATCAAGCATGGATCAGGGCAAGGGTCTGGCTGGACCATCAGCACCTCCCCAGGCTGGTCCCTTCATGCCAGTACTTCTCTCCTTCCAGGGTCTGAACCTGGATGACAGGTGATGTCAAAGCCTGATGACAAAGTTACATGGCAAGATTTGGAGACCCAAATCACTCCCAAAACGGGAGGACAAAGAGGACAGGCATTGCTGATCACAGCACTTGCCTTGCCGGCTCCTGCCCCTCCGAGCCTGGGGAAGCTCTTTGCAAACCTCATTTGCTGAAGAAACATCTGTTTTCTTAACAGAAAGCCCCATGTGCCAAGACATTCCTGTCTGTATGATACTGGCCGCCAAAAGCCACTGGATTTCCCCTGCGCGGGACGCAAATATTTTGCCAGGAAAGGGAATAAGGCAACGACGGGGGGAAAGGGAGAAAAACCCACTGCAAGGCAGGTACAGGCAGCCTGGGAGCTGTGGATGCCCACGGACTCCTTCACAAACACATCCTGTCCCCAGCATCAGCAAGCTGAGACAGAAATGCAAGCCATCCCCTGGGATCACGTTTAAGCACAGTGCCTGGTCCCCAGCATCCGGTACCCTTGGAGTCACTCGCTCGCCCACGGGTGACCCGACAGTCTCCTGAGACCCCCGTCTCCGGTCCCACAGCAAGAGCAGCAACAAAAGCATCCAAGGAAGGAGCCTGGGAAAACTCCAGCCAGGATTTCGGCACGTGACACCTCTCACTCCAGACGACACAAAAAGAGGGTCAAAGACTTGTAAAAGACCTGACACCAAGCCCCCGTCCCTCCCCCACGCCCCTCAAGCTGAATTTAAATAAAAAGTAGCAGCGATGTGCCCGGATTGGGGCAGGAGCCAGCTTCCAAGTGCAGAAATTTCCTTTCTAGGCAAGTTATTTAAAAAACTGCCTACAATGGACTTTTCTGCACGCACTGCTAAAGCATCTGGCCTTGGCAGGGAGACGACGTGGGAGGAGGAGGCTGGGAACCCCTGATGGGGGGGTTCCCCATCTTTCTCTGCCTCCTGCAGAACTGCAGCTGTCAGAAGTGTCAGGGGAGCCACCCCAAAAGCAGAGGGTGGGATAACACTCCCAGCTTTCCATACTGTTTGCTGGAAGGAGTTGGCCCCCCAGTTTGCTGCTAGTTCAGCACAGCCCGACCCCCGCATTGCACTCCAAGAAACCCCCTCTCCAGCAAGTCAAGGTTATCGTGGGAGGAGACCTAGCACAGGCTGCTCTCTATACTCCTCCAGATGCACTGAAGGAGTTCACTGCACTGACCTCCCACCAAGGGCAGCTGTCCAGGGGGTTGTCACACTCCTCCTCACACTCTCTAGGGGCAGATATGGTCCTGCTCCCCTCCTCAGCACTTAAGAAACCTGCGGGCACCTTCTCCCTTCAATACATCGAGCCCTAGGTATAAATTATCCTCCTCAGACCAGGAGGCAAGAGTGGGAATTTGCTGAATTCTCCTCCCACCGCCCACTTCCAGGCTAGCTTATCCTCTAAGCATTGTGTTTGCTGGTCTCTGCTGCTCAGGGGAGGAGGGGGGGGGAATTCTGGTTCCTGTTCATCGGGATGGGGACATGAGGGGAACCCTGAGCTGAGTTTGGTACCTGGGTGCCATCCCCAAACTGCTGACCTGGGTGTCAGGTGTCCCCACCTCTTCCCCGGCCGTTGAGATGAGCCAGGGCAGAGCAAGGAAGAGCCTTTCTGAGCTGAGGTGAATAATGCCCGGCCAAAGCCAGGCCTTGCTGGCCATGGGCTGAGCCTGCTTGCACCGGGGCAGGGCAGACACCACTCTGCCCTCCTCTTCCTCCTCCTCCTCCTCTGAACAACCCAGGGCCCGAAGACCTTTCTCCTCCGGTCAGGGTGCAGCCTGGAAGGCGGTGCGGAGGGAGGATGAAAGTGGAGGGAGGATGAAAGCTCCTGCACCGATGGGAATATTGAATCCGGCGAAGTGGAGGGCGCAGGCTGGGTGGTGCTCCAGCCCCGCGAGGGGCAGGCAGGGACGCGGGCGTATTTAGCCTGTTTCCCTATGGAAACGATGCTCATTCCCACCCGCTCGGCATGTTCGTGCGTGGGAGAGTCCCTCCCCCCAGCTGCACTTGAACCCATTGCCCAATCTCGCCACGTTTCCCGGAGGCGCAGGCATCGCCCGTATTTGCTCCCTCCACGAGAGAGGAGGGCTCGCGGAAAGGCACTCCCCACGCCCCTGGAAAGGCTCCCACCGCCAGCCCAACCCTTACGAGGCCACCCCGAGAAAGGCCCCAGCAGGAACCGACCCCGGGAAAGCTCCCAGCCATCCCTCTGCTTGTACCCGGGGGTCACACCTGGGAGAGAAAATCCGCCACCATGCCCTTGGCGAAGGTTCCTGCCCTAAATCCCGACCCCGGGACACCGCGGGAGCACAACCCGGGGGTGCGCGGGGTGAGGGGGCAGGACGGAGGTGGGCGGAGGTGTCCGCGAGAGCCCGGCGGGAGATGCTGCGTGCGCCGGGGGACAGAGAAAGGCCGGGGAAGGGGTCTGAGCTGGGGGCTGTCAACCTGCAAAGAGCAAGGGCGGAGGGAGGGTTCCCCAAAACGCCGGCAGAGCGCAGCGCGCTATCAGGGGGCTGTCACCGGGGTCGGCAAGCCGCTACCCGGGATGGGGACGATGCGGCGACCCCAGAGTGGGACGGCCAGTCCCCGGGGGTGGCCCCGGTACCGCGGGACTCACCAGCTCGAGGCGGAGCGTCCGCAGGCGTT
>NW_021939546.1:12233652-12309209 GCF_001715985.3 Manacus vitellinus
CTGTGCCAGGTGAGTCACCCGCAGCCCTGCAGGGGATTAGGAGGGATAATCCATGGGATTTACGAATTTATGGAGCAGCTCCATGGCTGGAAGTGGGTCTGCTGGCAGTGTGGGTGACCTGACATGCTGGGGAAGCGTAGCTTGCTCCCCAACTTGCTCCCTCCAGGGCCTTTGTGTGGAAGGGCCTGCCGTGTCTGGCACCTCCTTTCAGCTGCAAAGGGACCTGTTGAGTGGCTATGGGAGGAGACACAGTTATCCAGGTGGCCCTGGGAGTCTTTCAGCTAGAAACGTGGCTGATTCCTCCCCTCCTGGCTCTGGACCCAGTGCTGCAGGGCTCAGCCTGTAGAGGGAAACCATTCTTGCCTGTTTGGGTGACCTGACATGCTGGGGAAGTGTAGCTTGCTCCCCAGCTTGCTCCCTCCAGTGCCTTTGTGTGGAAGGACCTGCCGTGTCTGGCACCTCCTTTCAGCTGTAAAGGGACCTGTTGAGTGGCTATGGGAGGAGACACAATTATCCAGGTGGCCTTGGGAGTCTTTCAGCTAGAAACCTGGCTGATTCCTCCCCTCCTGGCTCTGGACCCAGTGCTGCAGGGCTCAGCCTGTAGAGGGAAACCATTCTTGCCTGTTTGGTTTGCAAACCAAGCCTGGTGTAGGGCACGACAGGTGGACAGAGAAAATAGGGCTTTGTAACAGGATCTCATGCCCCAGAGGCAGCTGGCGTCTGGGAAAGCTGCAGGCTTGGTTGCTTGTGCTAATCCTTGGCAGAGACAGCGTCCTAGAGGGTGTCTGGGGGTGTAAGGAATGGTTTGGCCCCATGGCAGCAAACAGCAGAAAAGGTGCCTTTCCTGAGAGAAGCTCATAAAATCTGGCAGTTGGTTGCTGTGGGAGGGAGCAGGGGAGGGTTTTGCATGTGCCTGGGAGGATGAAGGCTGGGGAAGGAGATTGCTCAGTTCTGTGTCTGATGGGATGTTCAAGGCTTGGGAATGGGTCTTGTCATTCAGGCAGATTTTGCTCACTATGCTGGGGCAACGGGCTAGGGCCTGCCTGCTGTCATCTCTGTCCTTTGTGGCACTGCTGTGGCTTAAAAAACAAATGAAAATTTGGCTTAGAATAGGTAAACCCGGGGATTCGGGTATGGAGCAGCCAGGTCTGCAGCATCTGAGTCTCCATCAGCAGCTCTGACTGGGTCAGCCTTGCTAGACCGGGCTGCTGGTCTTGCTTAGTGCTGACTTATTCCCTCTGGTCACTGGGGTGCTCCCTCACATCCCCAGCACTGAGCAGGGTGAAGATCTGGGCAGGTTAGGAAGGTGGCCTTCCTGCCTCACTGCAAGCCCACAGCTCTGTTCTTGCCTAATTAAAAGCTTTCTGTGCACAGATCCCAAAAGGTGCTCATGCTCCTGAGTCAACAACCAATTAACAAGCCAAAATGCCATAGTGACATTTATATCATCGTGTTGTGTTATTGCTGGTTTTCCATTTTCCCCAGTTGCTCCTTGAACCTGTTTGGCTGCTTGGCAGTGAGAGCAGCAACATGTAGTTTTGAGGCAGTAGCTGGACAGGCAGGCATCCTTTTAGTGCCTCTCACCGAGGGCAGGCCTGTGTGTGATCCCAACCCCACACCAGACTGCAGAGAATCAAGGGTCCTAGAGCTGAAAAAGCACAAATTTCTAGGAAGAAAGCTGTTGTGGGGCTGAGGGGCAAGGGAAGAGTCTCAAAACCACCCAAAACCCGACTGAGCACCCCTTGCCAGGGGACCAAGTTATGAGCAGCCTCCACCAACTTCTCCCCTCTTCTCTCTTGGTTGCTGTGACACCTCCATACTGAGCCTTGGGATGCTCCAGGGAGGTTGGTAGGACCCTGTTAGGGTGGAGCAGTTTCTGCTTTACACTGGGTCCAAATACCAGGAAAAAGGCTGACATTGAGGAAGAGAGGAGCAAGATGCATTTAAGTAAAAACAGGTGCTTGTAGAAGTGGTGTAGTCTTTTGCACCTCCTCTTGGTCTGAGAACAGCAAGGCCATGGGCAATGGTGATGGTCACAACAGGGGTTCTTATGAACTGTTCCACAGTCCCTGGACTTTCCCACAGCCCTCTGTGTCAGCAACCACGTGGGTTGCATTGGAGTTTGCTGCAGATAGTAAAGCTGTGGGCTGTTCTCTGCAGCCTATGGTACAGTGCTCTTTCCTGAAAGCAGACCTCAGCTTCTTCCCTTTGGTTGTTTTAGCTGCACAGCATCTCCTCTCCTCTGAATACCCGGAGTGCATCCTCTCGTTGCAGGGGGACAGATGACAGTAGTGATGCTGCAGGAGAGGCAGAAGTTAAGGTTATCCTGGGACTTGTATCTCTGAATTACCAAACTCTTTGCCTGCAGGGGTCCTCAAACTTGATGTAATATTTTAATAGGAATCTGCTCACAGATCTGGAAGCAGGGATATGTTGGAAGTGGGTTAATTCTCACATAACTAGAAGGTAGTGCTCTCCAGCTGATGAATGCCTTTCACCATAAAACTCGGTCACCTGTATTTTTTTCTCTTTGCTTTCCCCAGAAGAAAACAGGGGAATTGACAGATGCTTGTGATGCCTTGCAACATCTCCTTGGGGTGCCCTGCAGCCCCTGCCAAAGTGGGTTGTTACTTACAAATTGCTAACACAAAGCATCCTGCATTGCAGACAGGTGCTGTCCTCTTCCTGCTTGTGACTGTGATCGTGAACATCAAGCTGATCTTGGATACCAGGAGAGCTGCTTATGAGGAGGAAGAGGAGTCTGCACAGGACTACGGTGAGCGGCAGCATCCTGTTGTGCTTTGGAAGCAAGGAAACTGGAGGGAGGAAAGTAATTTCTTAAAGCGAGGGCTAATTTGTGACCAGCTACAACACAAAAGATAGATCTGTGCATGTGGGTTTAATAAAAATTAATAGAAAACTTTGTCCTCGTTACCAGTCTGTCTACGGGAGGCTTTGGCACATTTGGCTGTAGGGATCTGTGTGGGGATAGACCTGTTGCCATTTTGTGTTTTCCCAGTGCCTGCCATCCCTCCCATGGCTACTTGGGCTGGGATGCCTGGTGGGCATGACCTTCTGGAGGCCTGGCTGGGCTGAGCAGGGGCAAGACTGGTTGAAACTGGGCATTTCTCCGCTGTAGATGATGAGATGCTGAATGTGGAGGTCCCCAGGCACCCTGTCAACAACAAGAAGGTCCTGGATGTCGAGGTGTATTCCAGCCGGTCCAAGGTCTACGTGGCTGTGGATGGGACAACGGTAAGGGATGGGAGTGCTGTGTGCAGAGGGTGAATAAAGCTGAACAGGTGAAGCTGCAAACAGCAGTGGTGAGAGCAGCTCAGTGGCAAGGAGGTTAGGAGTGGATCCCCCTCCTGCCTCTGGGACTCCAGGATTATTCTCCTGTGTTGTCTTCTGCTCTGGCACCCACCGCTGCCATGGGCAAAGCCAAAACATCACAGGAGAGAGACTTGACCCTTGTTTGGGGGCTCTGCTGTGCCAAATGGGCAGGCAAAAATTCTTTACAGAGAGGGTAATCAGGCATTGGAACGGCCTACCCAGAGAGGTGGTGGATTCACCATCCCTGGAGGTTTTTAAAAAGAGATTGGACGTGGCCCTTAGTGCCATGATATAGTAATTGGAGTTGGATCAGGGGTTGGACTTGATGATCTTGGAGGTCTTTTCCAACCCAATCTAATCTATGATTCTATGATTTAATAAGAAGAGGTCTTGGCATATGATTCTCATCACTTAATCCACTTGCAGGTCCTGGAAGATGAGGCTCGGGAGCAGGGAAGAGGGATCCACGTCATCGTCTTAAATCAGGCCACGGTAAAGCATCCCCACGTGTCTGCATTTGTCTTTCTGACTGGGCAGTTTGTCCTTGCTCTTGATGTTGGGTGCCTGAGGAGGGAAGTCCCCGAATGCTTTTTATCTGTTGTTTGCAGAGTGTGACACGGTCACCCAGACTGTCCCTGTGGGGTTTCCCTTGTGCTGCCTGCTGTCTCTGGGGAGCGGGCAGGGGAGGAGTTGTGAGGTTGGGTGATGCTGTCCCAAAGGCCTGAGGGTTGAACTTGACTGGGGATTAACTCCCTGGCAGACCGGAAAAGCCACTCCTTGTGTTGCTCAAGGAATGAGGCTTCCAGGGCAGATTTCCATAATTCTGTGTGTCGGTACCATGTGGTATTTAAGATGCATCTGATGTTTAAATACCAATAGGGTCATGTGATGGCCAAGAGGGTCTTTGACACCTACTCTCCCCATGAAGATGAAGCCATGGTACTTTTCCTCAACATGGTTGCCCGGGGCCGAATCCTGATCTTCACCATTAAGGTATGTGACCCTCATGTCAAAAGGAAAAGTCATCTTGAGTCAGGATGCCCTGAAGCTCATCTGGGCAGTAGCCTTCTGAATGTCACCAAGCATTCCCAGTGCTAAATGTCACATCCCTGCAGGGCTGCGACTCCCTGGCTGGATCACCTCCCTTGCCCTCTTGCCCTCCCTTGTTGCTGCAGCTACTGCTGTGTGTCCTGCAAAGCAGGAGGGCAAAAAGCAGATGTGTCAGAGCCTGCAGCAATAAGCAAGGAGTTAGGTGGAGAACGGACATGAGGAAATACCAGGATGTGGTGGGATCCTTTTGTCTCCCAGTTCCAGGCTTTACAGAGGTCTTGTGGACTGTGCTGGCTCTGGGCTGCTGTGTGACAGCACTGTGCTGCTTCAGGGTTCCAGGTTTAGCTGTGTGAAGTGTTGCTTAACATGAAGGCCCTGCTTGAGAACATTTTGGTCTCAAGGAAACAGGAGTCCATGACTCCTCTGACCTCTCTGTGGGTCATGATGAAGCCACCAGCAGCTTTAGTGGCACAGAGACATTGAAGGTTTCAGGATCAACTGGTTGAAGGTAGGAGTGGGCCCTCTACTTCTTTGTTATTGATGGAAGACTTTCCTTGTCAGGAGCCACACCTCAGAAGCAGGGTTGTGTTTTTTTGCAGGATGAAGGCTCCTTTCACCTCAAGGACACAGCCAAGAGTGTCCTGAAAAGCCTGGGGAGCCAAGTTGCGCCATTCCTGAGCTGGAGAGACATGTGGACATTTGTGGGGAAGAAGGGAGGTGAGTCTTGCACAGGCTGGGAGAGGGTTTGTGGCTCCTTTTTTTGGGAGAAACCAGGTGAAGACAAACCCAGCCTGTCCCCAGCATGCTGTATGAGCAAGTCACAGAGAGTGGCAGCTCCATTCCTGGGGGTCGGGAGGGTATGGAAGTGTTCCTTCAGCAATTTGCCAGAGGCCAATGGGACAAGGTGCCAAGCTGCCACCCAGCCTCTGGTCATGCTTTGATGGACCCTTCCAGACAGTCCTGACCCTGTGTCCCTGCTCCAGGGGAAGTGTACGGGGAGAAGCACGCCAAGTCACCTGCCCTCTCGACGTGGGGTGACCCCGTCCTGCTGAAGACAGAAGTTCACCTGACATCCGTGGAAGGTAGGAAGTGCAGTCTGCTCTGTGGTATCTCTGGGAGATGTCTGCCTGCTCCCTGGTTTTAAGTCAAAGCCATGGGTCTGTTAGCAAAATCCCAGGATGGATTTAAGGCTGTTTGAGATGGTGGTGGTAACTTTAAAAATGGACACAGCTTCCCTCCTGCCTGCCTTCCTGGCAATTCCATGTGTGATTGTTGAGAAGGGTGAGGACGGAGAAGTGGGAATGTGGTCTGGACATTTGTCACCTGTCCAAACCAGACCTGGTCTGGTCTTTTCTGACTGTTGGCCTTGAACAGCCCATTGCTGCTCAGAGAGGCCATAGGTGGGATTGGGCTCTGAATGGCTCCTGTGGTTGTATCCAACACCCAGAAGTGTTGATTGTTCCTGGTACCAAGGACTGGCTCGGTGGTGGCTGAGCCCAGGGACAGCCCTGTGTGTGGTAGTGCAGCCTGGAGCACACAAGGTGAGGCCCTGGGGATGACAGGTCTGTGTTTGCTCCTCGGTGCTTCCAGATGCTGAGTGCCATTGGCCCGACACGGAGCTGAACCGGCGCCGGAAGAGGTTCTGCAGCAAAGTAGAAGGTTATGGCAGCGTCTGCAGCTGCAAAGACCCCACACCCATCGAGTTCAACCCTGATCCCGTGAGTGCCGGGGCAGAGTGTTCAGGGAAAGCTCCAGGAGGGAGGGCTGGGCCGGACCAGGCGTGTTTTGCAGCTCAGGTGCAGAGCCCTGCTCTTAAGCACCAGCTGAGTATTCCAAACTGCCCCTGGGCAAACCCAGAGCCTTGGCAAAGGTAAAGTGGATACATGGGGGCAGGTGATACTGGGGAAAGGGAGTTCCCTTGCCCTGAGCCCCCAGCTTACGCTGGCTCTGGGGACACCAATGTAAGCAGCAGAATTTGTACTTTTGGAGATGGAGCAGCTATTGTGGCCTTTGGACTGTCCTTGGCCCAGTGCTGAAGGGTTCAGACAAAGGTCTCTGAGTGGATGCAGACTCTGATTTGGGAGCTGGGGCAGAGGTGGGGTGAAGGAGAGAAGCTGGCAGGATCTCCAGCAGTGCTGAGCGGTGTCCTGGTTGGTTGGTGTGGTCCTGCACTAAAGGATAGGACTATGCAGCTCTGCTGTTTTAGCAGCAGGTCCCTATCCCTTGGAACCTGCCATAAAATCATAGGATCGTTGTGGTTGGCATAGCCTCTCCCACCCCACTCACACACATTGTTCTCTTCCAGCTCAAAGACAATAAAGTCTTTGATGTGCCTGTAGCTGTTATTGCAGGGAACCGGCCCAACTACCTGTACAGGTAAGCACTTCCAGGGGGCTCCTCTGCTCTGCACTACAAGACCAGGCATGGCCCAGGCCCTTCCCTTTCTCCTGCTGGCAGGATCCAGCCGCCTCCTGGGGTTGCATGAGCAGCATGGGCCAACCTGCTTGGGCAGTTCCCTGGGTCCTTGGCCATGGGAAAGTGAAGAGCCCAAGGGCAATAGGTCCTGTTCCCTAATCATGCACACTTTCCCCCATCCCAAGGGATCCATACCCCTCTGCTGAAGGGCCTGTGCCCACCGGGGCTGTGCTGCTCTCAGGCCCCTCCCTCTCTCCCCAGGATGCTGCGTTCCTTGCTGTCGGCTCAGGGCGTCAATCCACAGATGATCACAGTCTTCATCGATGGCTACTATGAGGTGAGAGCATTCCCAGAGATCCATGTAGCCAGCTCCATCGTCCCCCAGCTGAGAGTATGAGGTTCTGGCCCAGTCCTTGGTGGGTGGCAGGTTATGAACCCCGTCAGCCTTGCTGCTGCTGTGTGTCACACTGCTCCTCACCCGCTCTTAGCAAAGTCAACTTAGCCAAGCCATGCCTGTGGATAAAGCTGCCTTGGCCTTGCCCAGAGCCCAGAGTTGATGTCTCCATGTCAGAAAGGGGTTACTGTGCAGGAATGAGGTGAGGTGGTCATGCTGGGCTCTCCCCGTCCTCTTTTCTCAGTTGATGAGCATCGTCAGCCCCTTGGGCAGGGTCTGGATGTAACACCACCTGTCCAGCTCCCTCGTGTGAAGAGGAACAAACCAGTCCAACCATGCCTGTCCAGCTCCACTCTCAGTAAGAAGTGAAGAGGCCCAAACCAGTGTGTTCTCATAAGGCTCAAAGCTGGGGGCTCATGAAAGATGGGGCTAGGTGGAGGAGAACTGGCCCTTTAGAGGGAAAGACCTTCCTCTCAGCTCAACCTTATAAAGCCCTGGAGAATTCTACTGCAAGTCTTGGCTCTCTTGCAGTGAAATGAAGTCTAGGACAGGCATGTAGGGTCTTAGTAGGTCTCAGGAGCTTGCTAGGCCTCCTCTCTGCAACATCTGGTGAGTTACTGCCTGGTTGCCTTGTGATGGAGACAGGGAAGGGAACAGGCTTGTTCCCTTACAGGCCTCTCCCACCACTGCCAGGTTGTGGGGCTGGGGGAGCTGGTTTGTTTATGCAGACTCTTGCTGTACCACATCAGAGTGGTTAAAGATAGCAGCATCTATTGCCATGGCAACTGGAGCAGCATCCCTCAGCTACGAGGGGGCAGCCTGGATGTTCATGCTGCCATGGTGGATACCAGGGAAAGGGGGTTGGTACTGACTGGTACAATGGGAGTTCCTCTCTTTTGTGGCTTGGAGATGGGATGCACAGTAAGGGGATGGAGAAGGCCTTGGTGGGTCCTTCTTGGGGCAGAGATATGTCAGCCCAAATATAAGTTACTTCTGGCCCCAGTGCAGATGTGCTTGGTCAGAAGGGTTTTTTCTTGGCAACTGTGAGAGAAAATTGAGTTGATAGTGGTCTTGCCATTAAGCAGCTACTAGGTGTTCCTGGCTATACCTGTTTTCTTTCTGCACTGTCCATGGGGGACTGGGAATTTGGTATTCTTGGATACAACTTTGGGTCTGCAAACTATCAGAGGTAACAGAAACTCATGGCGATACCCAAGAGCTGCAGGGCCAGGAGGGTTTGGTGAGTTCTGTGCTGCAGGGTCTACAGCACAGCATCATTTTGAGCCTCACTTGCCCCAAGAAGACAGCCATGTGCAAGGATATTCTTGTCCTGGGGACCTGACACTGGCAGAGGGTGGGGAGAATGACCCACATGTTTGATGAGCTTTGTACTTTCCCATTGCAGGAGCCAATGGATGTCGTGGAGCTGTTTGGCCTCTCAGGAATACAGCACACTCCCATCAGCATTAAAAATGCTAGAGTTTCCCAGGTGAGAGAGCTTTTTCCAAATCCTGGGACAGTTATTTCCAGGGACCTGGGATAGCATTTGAGGAGGCAGGCTTAGGCCCAGATCTGTGCCAGGCTGATGCTAACACAGGCAATGGATGTCTTTTCTTGTAGCACTACAAAGCCAGTCTGACTGCAACCTTCAACCTGTTCCCGGTGAGTGTGACTGCTACAGCGCAGGGTGTCCCTGGCATCTGTGATCCCCTCTCATGGGAGCTGGAATCAGTCCTCAGGGGCAGGGAACAGCACAGGCAGGGGACACTGTCTATCTCTGCTCTGTCCTGTTTGTCTCCATCCTTCTGACATTCTCTTTGCCCTACAGGAAGCTAAATTTGCTGTGGTTCTGGAGGAAGATCTTGACATTTCCGTTGACTTCTTCAGGTAAAGTTGTGGGTTTCTGTGTAGGCAGACCATTTCCTGGAGCTCTCTGGCTGCTCAGGAGAGGCCAGATCTCTGCCATGCTGTAGCTCACTTATCTGAGGCTGAGCAGTCCCCAGGCAACAGCCTAACTGAGCTCTGCCCATAGAGTCTTGAGTCCACTGTCCTGGCACTCAGTGCAGAGTGACTTCAGGGTCAGGGATCTCTTCCTGGTTTGCTTTTTGGGGACACTGATCCTTTCTGTGCATACATGGTTGGGGCTGCCCCATAGCAAGAGGACAGGGGCAGTGTCTAACAGGGCTCCTGTTTTTCCCTAAGGAGGAGAGACTGAGCAGGAGACAATGTTGTCCCATCCCCATGAGGAGACGCAGCTTAACTTGTTTTCAGGTGTTCCTCCCCACCAGTTGGGATAAGTAGTCCCAGCAGTTGGGGGTGGCTCATCCCTTGGTGGAGAGTTTGCCTTGTTTTACATGGTAGAAGGATGTTTGACTACGGACTGTTCAACTCTTTCCTCAGCTTTCTGAGCCAATCAATACACCTTCTGGAGGAGGACGAGAGCCTGTACTGCATCTCAGCATGGAATGACCAGGTGAGTCAGGGAAGGATGATGGAACAGGGCCACCTCTGCCCTGTGTTGTTCCCATGTCAGTCTGGGGTCCAGGTTCCATCTTTAAAGCAGGGCATCCTAAGTGGGTCTGTCTCCCCAGCCCTGGACTCTTGAAAAAGGTGCCCCAGCAAATCACCATCCTGTCCCTGCCATGTGCTTCCCACTGACTGGTCCCTTCTTCTCTGTCTCTACTGAGGTTCTCAGTGGAGCACAATATCTCCCTTTTTGGTGGGGTAGGGGCACATTCAGGGTGCTAAACAATCTCCATAACATTACAGGGCTATGAGCACACAGCTGAGGACCCCTCACTCCTGTATCGTGTGGAGACCATGCCAGGCCTGGGGTGGGTGCTCCGGAAGAACCTGTACAAGGATGAGCTGGAGCCAAAGTGGCCAACCCCTGAGAAGGTGAGTACTCTAAGGGACCCTGACTTCTGCACCCCGTCTCTGCCCATCAGCAGGCCCTGACCTTCACCCAGTCCCTGTGTGCACAGCTCTTGGAGGGGCTATCCTTGTGCTTGAACTGGGAAGGATGCCCAAGCAGAATGGATTTGGGACACTCTGGGTGCTCATAACCAGCCACAGAGCTGGCTGGAGCAGCCCAGAGAGGCGGGGGCCAAAGGGGCTGGACTTGGTGTGGGTACCCAGAAAGCTCCCTGCATGGCCATACTACCTAATCATGTCCCCAAACTTGAGTGTGAGTGGCAGTTTCCTCTCCCCAGCTCTGGGACTGGGACATGTGGATGCGGATGCCCGAGCAGCGGAAGGGCCGGGAGTGCATCATCCCCGACATCTCACGCTCCTACCACTTCGGCATCGTGGGGCTCAACATGAACGGCTACTTCCACGTGAGTGACCTCCTGCAGTCCCCAAGCCCTGTCCTGGTGCTGATCTCTGACTCAGACACCTTCCCAGATAGTGGGGATGCTTGAGGTCATCCCCAAGTACTGCCCACTCGCGATCAAACGCGGTCTTCCTTCCCTCCCTTCTCTCTTCCTCCCAGGAAGCCTATTTCAAGAAGCACAAGTTCAACACAGTTCCAAATGTCCAGCTTAAAAATGTGGAGAGGTGAGTGCTGGTCAGAATGAATGAGATCTGGATGAAACAGTTGCTTAACCTGACCCTTGTCTCCTTGTGCTGGACTTGTCTCCCTTCCTTCTGGAACAGCCATAACCTCCTGCATCAGCACACTGGCCTCTGCTGGGGAATCCTGGCACTGGTTTATGCAAGGTTGGGTTTGGCTTCCCTGTGCTTCAGGTGGATATGTTGAAGGGTCATGTTTTTGCTGCCACATTGCCAGGATGTGTGGCAGTCACTGCTCTCCATTTGTTTGTTCCAACCTACCTTTAGTATTACACTGGGGCAGTCTTAAATTTGGATCATTTTGGGTGTTCCCTGCTTATCAAAGTGCCTGACTCTGCCCTGATCTCTGTGTTCTCTCCTCCTTCCACAGCTTGAGGAAGGATGCCTATGAGACTGAAATTCATCGGCTCCTGGGGTAAGTGCCTACAGGAAGGTCAGGAGGCCACAGGGCATAGTGGGTGAACCAACCAGGACAGGAGGAAGGGTGGAGGTGGCCCTGGTAGCCCTGGTGCCTGTCTGAAGTACTCTGCCGTGGGAATAGGGTGGAGGTGGGGTCCCCTCTCACTCCCTGTTCTGTTTCCACAGTGAGGCTGAGGTCTTGGACCACAGCAAGAATCCCTGCGAGGACTCCTTTGTGCCCGACACGGAGGGCAAGGTCTACGTCATGTTCATCAGGATGGAGCAGGAAGCAGATTTCACCACCTGGACTCAGCTTGCCAAGGTGAGGCCCCTGACATGGCCTGTCCTCAGGCCTGCACTGATCTCTGCATCACCAGGAAACACATGGCTGTCATTCTTGGGATTGCCCATGGCATCGATGCAGCTCAACAAGTGGGTTCTTGCTGTCCCTGGGTGATGTTAAAGCTCTCGGTGTGGCTGGAGGGGGATGCTGCCCTCTTTGCACTGCCTTGGTGAGGGCAGGGGTGGTGGCTCTTCCTATGCCAGGGGATGCCTGGCCCTGGTGTCTGTCCCCAGGCTCTGATTCCTCTTCCTCCCACCCCACCATCCTAGTGCCTCCACATCTGGGACCTGGACGTCCGTGGGAACCACAAGGGGCTGTGGCGGCTCTTCCGCAAGAAGAACCACTTCCTTGTGGTGGGGGTCCCTGCCTCCCCCTACTCGTGAGTATCAGGGACACAACAATTTGAGTAATCCCCCATCTTCGTGGCACTGTCCCCTGCCTGGCACAGTGCATCATCCACTCCTGTCCCAGCCCAATCCTGGCGGGACATCAACCCCCCTTCTTAGTCTGTGTGGTGGGAGGGGGGACAGGATACATTCCCAGGGCTGGAGGATGTCCCTGTGGGAAGGAGATCATGCCAGGCAGTGCTGTTGGGAATTGGGGTCCTGAGGGAGACCGCCACCCCTACCTGCTCCCATCCAGCTCCCTCACCTGCAGGTCCAAGAAACCCTCATCAGTGACTCCAATCTACATGGAGCCCCCTGCCAAGGAGGAGGGGGCAGTGGCAGTGCCAGCGGTTGCAGCAGCAGAGCAGACCTGAGACTGGCAGCTGGAAGTGAAGGGGACTGGGGGAAGACAGAGACCCCCACGGTGCAGAGCCAGAGTTGGCAGCAGCTCTCGGAGGCTGGTGACTGGATACAGACTCCTGTTTTGGGCTGCAAAATGAGATCTTGGGCTCCCTCCAGCCCCCTGTTGTGGTCTCCCTCTCCCTTGCACAGGACAGGGTTATTCCCTGTAGATACGTCACCCCCATCCCAGGAACTTCCGTTTTTTAACACAGACGCTTTACTAACGCTGCTCCTTTTGCCCCCTGGCTGGGCAAGGCTGGAGGAAGGAGATGCTCAACTGGAGCCTAGAGGGGGCCTCAAGAAACACCTCTGCTCCCCATTTTGGCCCCAAAGTGCTGAGAAGGCAGCATGGTGCAAGTGCTGCAGCCTGCCAGCTGGGTGGTATTTATTAACTCTTGCCTGGCTGGCTCTGTGTGCCCCATGGTGATCACAGTGGTGAAAAAGGGATATTCCAGCATCTCTTCTGTTACCTGCACGATGGATGCACCTTGAAGACTGTATGCAGGGTTGGATATCTTCCTGCACAATGGCTTTGTTTTGTGGGCTGCAGGCACTGGTGCAGCCCAGCTCACGGGCAAAAGGGAATGCTGAAGAGGAGCTGGACCTGCTGTGGACACATCGGGGACACCCCGTGCCCAACACGAGGGCTGTCAGTTCTGGAAGCTGGAGATGACTGTAGATGGAAGGGGATCAGACTGTGCTGCAGCTCAGACCATCCTCACCCACCTTCTCTGTGGGGAGCAGCCCTGCCCTCCGAGTCGTGGGAGAGGGGGTGAAAGTGCCTTGCAGAGCGAGATGGGAGCAGCCACTGGCTGTGCCCCTGGCTGCAGGGGCAGGATGGGCCAGAGTCCTCTGGAGTGAGAGATGCTGCACTATGACGTGGACCTTGCCTGTGGTACTGTACCCTGTCTCTCCCTCTTCCCTGCCCAGCTATCTCCTGCTTCTGCTGAAGGCAGAGGGAATTCCTTCTCCTGAATCCCCACCCTGACTGTGGTACGTTGCTAGCAGGGAAGTTGTGAGCTGATCTAGGATGGGCAGCCTAGCTGTCCTGCTGTGGTACACTCCTCATGCAGAGGGAGAGGGAGGAGGTTCCTGTCCCCCCTTCCCTGCCTTAGGAAGGACCCCAGGGTCCCCTCCTGTTCCCAGACACTTGGTACTAATGCCCCTCTTGTACCTGGGGGGCAGTCCTGCTCCCCTTGCTCAGTACACCTCCCTATCTCATCCATGCAGCAAGAGATTGCTGCTCAGCCCTTTCCCTGAGGTCACAGGGGCTCTTCCCCTTCATTTTTTCACTGTGAACTGAGCATTGGGGTCTACATACACTACAAACTAACTTATTTATTTATTGCTTCTGGGAAGGGGGTGGATAACAGGAAAGCAACATGGAGAGCTGGCAGCCCCCAGCCTGTGCAGGAGCAGTCGTGGAATGTTTGTCTCTTGTCCCCCTGGCCCCATCCTCTGTTCCCTGCCTTCCTCCCTTGCCCACAATAGGAAGGAAAAGTTGCAAACCAGGAAAATCTCTTTGGCCAAGGTAGCTCTAGTGTGACTGCAGGGACTCTGACCCTTCTGGTCCTTGCATGCCTGCCCTGGCAGCAGGAACGGGTTGAATGCAGGAGGGGAACAAGAGTGTGCAGGGTGACATCCCAGAGCCTGCAGCACCAGTCTGGGCTTCACTCTGCCCTCCTCTGCCCTCCTCAACACAGGGACTCCAGTCTGGCAGCCAGTGGGCAGGTGGCCCCTGTGCTGACCCTCAGCGTAAAAGGTCTTTTCAGAGTGATGGAAAAGGGACTTGGCTTCTTTTTGGGGAACGTAGCTCGCTCCCCATGCCCTGCTTTGGAAAAACTTCCATGGCTCACTATTACCCTTTCCTTAGCATCCCAAGGCCTAGTTTCTCTTCCCCCTCAAAATAAAGGAACCCCCTTTCCCTTCTCTGGCAGGGCTCAGGCTTGGCTTCCTCCCAGCTCTTCTTGGGGCTGGGGAGGGTGGTCCTTGGGGTAGAGAATGGCTAAACACAAGTTCCCCTCTCCTCTGGTGCCAACCCTGCAGTGACCAGGGGGCTGTGGGTCCCTGCTGTCAGTGACAGCAGGATTTGACTGGTGGGCATCATCTCCCTTCTCTGCACACCTCGCTGGGCCTGCTGGGTGCTGTTCCATTCCTCCCCATTCCCCCAGCAAGGCTCCGGGGTGGCAGCCGTGGCAGGGCTGGGTGTGTGGCATCGCCAGGGTTTGCCGCTTTCTGAATCAAATTATTTTTTCAGGAGTAAACGTTGCAAAGCTGTTGAGCCTCGTGTGTTCCATTGCCTGGCCTCATGTGTGGGCTGGGGCTGGAAAGGACAGACTCCTGTCCCCTGTGCAGTGCAGCCTGGCCGTGGGCTAACGGTGGCCCTGGGCCTGTGCCAGCAGAGGTCCTCCGTGCAGTGCCATGCGGTGCCAGCATGGCTGGCACAGGTTTATGAGCTGTTCCCTCCTCAAGCTTTATCACTTTAATCTTCATTATGGAAACTCTGACGAGCTGCCTGGCGACTGCTTGGCGTGACCAGCCCCCTTGTTTCCCTCAACACCTCCAGCTACTGATCCCCTGAGAACTATGACTCATCACCCTCGTGGCCATTCCACATTTCTGCTCCCATGGGGCAGGTAGCCTTGGGACGACTGGGGATGTACCCATTTTTGGGGCAGAGACTACAGAACCCAAATGAAATGGCAGTGGGAGAGTGTCAGCCACCAGCATGGCCCAACTGCAACCTGCATCCCAGACTGGCTGCCTCCTGCTCCCGTGCCTGATCCCTGCAGCCAGGCTGGGCTGCCACCCCTTCCTCAGGACCAGGCACAGCTTTCGGGTCGGGGCACAGCCCTTGCCAGAAGTTTTTTGCCTGGCCCCAGGGGCTTGGCTTGGTGATGCTGGAGGGTCTCTCACCTCCTGGCAGCGTTCCCCTCTACCTCCTGCCCAAACCCTTTGGTGCTGAGCTGCTGCCAGGGCACCACAGGCAAGGGGATCAAGCTGCTGGGTCTGCCCTAGGACAGAGCCCTGCAGAGTGATGGGGGCTCGGGTCTGACACCCACCATATCTTGCCCACCTCGAGGAGCCAGTGTGTGCAAACTGCTGTGTTCATAGGGGCCTCCCCTCCTGAACTGGAGTCTCGGTGCTAGAAACTCCCCCTCTGAAGGGGGAGTGCCTGTGCCAGGCTGATGGAGAGCCTCAGCTCATCACCCCCAGGTGATGGTGATGCCAAGGCTCATTGCCCTGGGCTCAGTCCCTGAGAGCTTGTTAGATGAGCCGGGTCGCTCCCCATTATGTCCTCTTTTTGGGGTCTCCCTTCCTTCCTAGCACAGCCTGCTGGTGCTGGAGCGTGCCCGGCTGGCCAGGAGCTGTCTGTGGGACTGGCCTGTCACCTGCCCTCTCTGGGAAGCCTGACCCCTGGTTCCCAGAGCTCAGCCCCCTGAGCTTTAGCTCGTGCTGCCCGAGCTGTGGTTCCCAGGTCTCACCCAGCCCCCTGCAGCCCCCCCAGCCCGGCCTCCCTGGCTTTGTGCAGCCCTACAAAGGAGAACCTGTCTGGGCTGCTCCACCTCCCAGGAGCTGGCTGATAATTAAACAAAAGCAAAATAGCTTTGGCATGAAACTTGACCTTTCCAGAGCTTGTGGGGGGTGGGGAGTTTTGCATAATTTCTGGTGGTGTTTATTTTTATGCATTATGTTTTTTTGCCAGACATCTCTCTGCTGTGGGAGCAGGGAATCCCTGTGTTCCGATGATGGGCTGGTAGGTGGGAGACAAGCTCCAGGCTGACTCTTCCCATGGCACATCAGTCCCTCTGTGCCCCACAGACAGAAGGAAACACCCTCCAGCCACTCTTCCAGGATAACAGATCCAGAGGATCTCTAGGATGGAGAGATCTCAGCACTAGAGGGATGCTGGGTGTGCTGACCCCATCCCCTTCCCTGTGTGGGAGGGAGTCAATGATGCTATGCCCAAGCCACTTGCATCCCAGCTCAGGGAACTGATCCTAAATTTTCAGCACCCTCTGCTTCATAAAAAGTCCTGCAATGCCAAGGTGCCCAAACTGCTCCCAGGAAGGGGCTCTCCTTGGCTTCTCCCCTTGATCCCAGCTGAGTGGGGGTGGTCCTTCTGCTGCACCCAGCCCATCCCTGTCCCTGTTCCCTGCTGTGCCTCCTGACACAGGACTGCCACCTCCTGTGCCCACGCCCAAGGCTGGCAGTGAATTAATCTTCAACTGGGTACCCAGAGTTGTTGCCGTGATGGTTATTGTCCCATGATGGTTATTGTCCCATGTCCTGCCCAGCACAGAATTAATGATTAACACCCCAGGTTCGATGTCAGCTCCTGCCTGCTGCCTTTTGAACAGCCCTTCCATCGCCTCCTCTGATACCCTCACAAATAATCAGGGCAGGGAGCTGCCTAGAAAGCACGCTTTGGGTTGGGTCAGCACCAGGGAGGGTTTATCTCTGAGGCATGGAGGAAGAAGAGGAGAAGGGGACCCAGGGAGTAAGGCTATGCCAGGAAAAGTGTGCATTGCGTCACTTCTTCCCCTGGGCCAGTCCATGCCCTTCGAGGATGTCCTCTCCTCCCTAATCCGGGAACATCCTGGCCAGGCTGTTATGCAGGCAGGGGAAATTCCCCACAGAGGGCACTCCTTGGGTAGCTGGTGCCAGATAAGTTTGCTTTTGCTTCTTAATTTACTTCTTTTATCAACACAAACACAGAGAGGTGCAATTCCTCCTTCCTCTCACGTACCTGTCCCCATCAACGCTAATTCCCAGGAAGGAGGGGATGGCTCCTTTCCTGAATCACTGAGTGCTGAGCACTGCCTATCCCCCGCCAGCACAGATCCCTGTGCCACTCAGGGTTTGGCACATGCCAGTGGAGAATTCACCCTACAAATCTCCTGGGACTTTGGCCCATGTGTGGCACCCAACATGGCAGGGCAACGGGTGCACAGGCACCCCATGGGGCTTCTGGGGTGTGAAAGGCAGCTCTTCTGCCTTCCCCATATGGCCAGGGGGGACAACCTAAGGACCAGGGAGCACCAGCTGGTGCATGGCTGGGAACAGCAGTAACCAGGCTTTGGCAGGCACAGGGCACTGACTGCTTGCCCAACATCCCTGCAGGGGGACTTTACCCTCCTGCCCTCTCTCACCCTCTGTTGCAGGTGGAAAAGAAGAGCCCCCACTCTGGCACACACCCAGGTACACCAGCTGTTCGGGCATCTCCTGACATCTTCTGAGAGGCAATAAGGAAGTTCATGTTTGCTACCAGGTGTCCTTGAGGACCTTTGGAACTCATGCTTCCATGGCACAACTGTCAGCTTCTGGGGTGCTGCCAGGCACCTCGGGGCGCCAGTCAGGGAGAACCAGACAAGTCTAAGGGGTGCAGGGTACAGGGTGCAGAGATGCCTGGTGGCACCCACATGGGTTGGTGGACTGGGATGTGTCCTGAAGCTGGTGATGGGATGGGATCTCCTCTGGAGAGCCCAAAAGCTCCAATGGTGCTTGGGCAGTGGGAAGCAGAGAGCAGGGGCAGAGGGGGGGCACAGGGGAGGCTGTGCCAGTCTGGCTTACCCTCCACTGCTGCGCTTTCAGCTGCCAGGGCAGCCAAGAGCTGCGAAGGGCAACTGGGAGGAATCATATCCGGGAGGAGAAACTGGTCCTTCGAGTTTTCCCAGCAGGTGGAGGGAAGGAACAAAGCCAGTGGTTGCAGGGTTATTGACAAAACTCAGTGCCACAGAAACAGCCTGTCCTGCCCCACCGAAACCCCAGGGCCAGGAGGAGGTTGGAAGACAAAAGCCATCAGCTGGTCAGACATCACCCCCAAAACTGCTCCACCCCACGGGGGTGATGGTGGGAGGGTGTGTGCCAGGAGCCAGCTTTGCAAGGCAGCCCCGCTAAGAGGAAGCAGAGGAGGACATGGCCAGGTGTGCCCAGAGGTGCCTGGTTCTGTACCAACCAGCTCCTGGGCACCACAACACCTCCGGGAAGGGCCTTGGGCAGTGCCAGGCTCCAGGCGGCTCCTACATCCATTGAGAGGGAAAAGAGGCATAAAAGCCCTGACATCACCCACGAGGTGACAACAGTTTATGGTGGAATTGGGGCATTCACCTGTCCAGGAAGGATAAGGCTATTTTCTGGCAGCTTTCCCCCACACCTTGCTGTGGGGCAGGGCTAAAACCCATGTCCCCAGGGCTGAGTCACTCAGGGTGGGGAAGCAGGTGCCTGTGCCCATCCCACTGCCACCAGCGTGCTGGACGGTGCCAGGGAGATGCCAGACCCCAATGGGCCATGGCAGTGCCTTGGTGCAGCCCTGTACCCAGTGCAGGAGCTGATAAGGGGGTGCCATGGCAGGCATAGAGCAAGGCAGTGCAGGGGGAGGCTGTTTGCACACTGCTAATCACCCTGTCCTTCAGCACCACCCTCCCCCAGTCCCTGTGCTCTGCCCCACAACCAGGAAGCCTCATGTCAAAAACAGGGTGAAGCAGCCCTTGGGAACACCCACCCCCCCAAACCACCCACCCTGGCCTCACTTCTGAAATGGGGCAACTGATGCAGGGCAAGCAGATCCTCAAGGGCAGAGAAGGAACAATGCTGGGGAAAGAGGGTGGCTGGAAATGCCCCCAGCCCATCCGTGACCCCCCACCATGCCCACATATAGAGGGACAGCAGCCCCCCACACACAGGCAGTGTGGGACAATGCCGGGGTTGGAGATGCTCAGAGAGGGGGCTGGCAGGATCCATCTCTCCTCACCACCCCATTTCAGGTTCTTGGGGCTGATGGGGACACAGGAACACCCCAGCCAGCCCTGCCTTTCAAGCCAAGCTGTTGCTCAGTCCATGAACGGCTGCTCTGAGCAAGCAGTGGCTGTTGCAGAGGGAGGGTGGGTGTAGTGCTGGTGGTGGCCCCCACCACTGCCCATCTGTTGTGCAAACACTGGGCTGCTTGTTTCCAAGCACCTGAGCAGAGAAGGAGCTGCAGGCAAGGAGGGCAGGCAGCCTGAGGGCAGGGCTGTGGTACCTGCAAGGACTTGGAAGGAAATGGTGGTGGTGGGGGGACTCAAGATAGCTCCCACCTCTGTACCCTCCCGAACAGAGGCAGCACCAAGATCAACTCCAGAAAATAACTTTTTTAATCCAAGATGAAAAATTTATTTGCATTTCTTTGCAGCATGGAGAGGGGCTCACCCATGAGATGACAGAAGGCACACAGGGGGCAGGCCCAGCACCTGTAGGGCCAGGGACCACCAGGGCTGTCTTCATGCCAGGGCAGGGGCAGAGACCAGCCAGCTCCTCTTTCAGGGGACAACACAGCAATAGGGTCAGTGCTGGCACAAAAAGGGTGCAGGAGTAGATACATCCCCCTGTGAGGTGTAGTTACCACCCAGAGGGTGGTAGTTACCTCATAGAGGGAAGCAGGGAGGCAGGCCAGCTCCCTGCCCTGCCAGCTCCCACTTAAGTGCATACTGGGGACAGCATGGGAGAGGTACAGCACCCACCTGCAAGAGTTTATCAAGGCGTTGCTGTGCCACTGCCAGATCAGCAGCCCTGAACAGCCCTGGTGCTGCTTTATCTCCTGCTGACATCAGCTAAACAGACCGAACAGCTTCTTCCACCCCACCCCCTTCAAAAACCACCCCAAATCACTATGTACAGACTCAGTGTGCCATATCGGTACAAAAATATACACAAACTCTACAGATCCCAGCTCAGTAGATCAAAGTACAGCTATAAATCACAGTGCCTAGGACAGCATCAGACCCAGGGAGGGATGGGGTCCCCCCCGGGAGCACGGCACCAGCAGGGGTGGGGGGCACATCATCTTCCCGCCTCGTGGGATCATTTCTGATCCAGCCGACAGTACAGGTACATGGAAACCGCCATGGCTGCAATCTGGGGGTGGCAAGATGCAAGTCAGCCCCTCCAAATGTGCATCCTCCCTCCCCCTTCCCAACATGGGTTTGAGTCACAGCCCACCGTCCCCAGTGCACCAAGGAGGAAGAGCTGAATGTGCCCAGGGAAGAGGGCTCAGAGGCCTGGAGCAGAGGGTGCTCCATGGGGCTGCCCCAGCCCCCTTGGCCATCAAGGCTGGTCCCAGCCCCACCACTCACCTCCAGGTACAAGGAAGAGGGAGCACAGCAGTGCTCAGGCACTCACCTCCAAGGCACCGATGCCGGCTGCCACGCCACCCGCCACTCCCGCATTAGTCCTGATTTCTTCCAGGATCTGGTCGAAACAACCCTACAGGAGGCAGCCACACAGGTGAGGATGACCAAGAGGGGGCAATGCCCCAACTGCCAGGGCACAGCATCCCCAGAAAGGGAGGTACTCTTCTCCCACCCAGAGAACACAGCCTTGGAGAAGATCTGGGGGCTCCAGGGGGCAAACTCAGCCACTTCTCAGTGGACATATTAGGACAAAGGGTGAGCAGAAGAAGGGAAAGCACCCAAAAAGGCAGAGGTGCCTGTGCCCATCCCATCTCGTGCTGGGTTCATGCCCAGCATCAGGCATCCCACTTTGCTCCCTTTAGGACCAGAGCAACAGTAATAGCTTTGCTGGTCTCTATCAGGGACAAGCAAGGGCCACCACAGCATCCCCCAGGAGTTAAAGCCCATGGGACCGCCATGTCCAGAGCTGGGCCTGGAGCTACAGGACACATCTCCATCCCTATGCCCAGGCACATCCCAAAACAGGCTCTGCCAGAGGGCAGGAGCCACCAGCGTGTCCGTACCGTGACATTTCTTTGTGCAGCCAGTGTGGCGTTGCAGGACCCAGGCGAGCCACAACACTGAGGGGGGTAGAACCCATTTTTCTCATAATAGAAGGAGTTACTGAAGTCTGTGTAGTTATTCAGGCCACAGCAATGGACCTAAGAGGGGGAGAGAGAGGAAGGGATGGGGAGAGCATCCTTCATGTCTCCCTCCAGGCTCCGATGCAATCTGGACCCCGCTGCGTCACGAAGGGTGTCACCCATCTCAACCCAGCTCCGGCAGGGTGCTCAACAGTCATCTCAAGACCTGGATTTTACCCTACACACCACCACATACATCTCTCACCCCAGGCATGGGACCACTAGATCTCAAGCAGGTGGTTCCCAGGCACCAGGGAAGCTGATGAGGTGGGGACAGCTCAGCACATCCAGGATTGTGATGGCGTTCCCATTCCCATCCCACTGGCCCACCCAGGTGTGCACCACCGAGCTTGTGTTGGGAGGATTCTGACCCACAGGTGAGGGTCCCAGGGCTCAGCACACCTGTGTCATGGTGGTATTCCAGATCTGCGTGATAGTCGGATCCTTCCCGTACTGCTCCTTCAGGACAGGGGTCACCACGGCCGTCAGCAGCGACTCTGCCTGGAAGAAGAGGCAGAAAAACACCATCAGAGAAGGTCCTGGGGAGCACCACAGAGCCAAGCACCCCCATACTGGTCTCAGCCTATGGGGAGGAGACCAGCAAGACCCATCATGGCCAGAAGTACATCACACCACGTCCCTTTGACCCACAGGGAGCTTGGCCCTTTCCCCACTAACCAGTGCCTTATGGCACCAAGGTCTTTTACGACCAGTGAGTCATCTGATAAGCAGTGTTAAGTGAGGGAGCCAGGAATGACGTTTGACCCACGGTTCACTTCTCTAGTGCCTAATGAGGCAGGCACCTTTCTCTCCAGGTGGTTTCTCAGCTGCTTAATAAAGGGTTGAGTTTGCTCAACATAAGGCATTAGTGACTTCCTCTCCCATATAGCTCCTACTCTCAGAGATGGAGAGGAGTCAAGCCTAAGCTGGTAATGGACTGAGGAGTATGAGAGAAAGAAGTGGGCAAAACTTGCCTTAAAAAAAAAAAAAAAGAGATTTATGGTAGACAGGAATCCCTGTTCCCACCACCCTCAGCCCAGCCAGGCTACCCCAGCCTGCCCCTGTAGTGGGTGCCAGCAGTAACCAACATCCCTTCCTCCTGCAGCAGTGTCCACCCCTCAGCTTCCCCATCCATGGGCAGCACTGCCAGCCCATATCTCCTGTTTTCCCAAGGGGTAGGACATGTCCCAGATCGGCCCAACCCGAGACTCAGGTATGCCACTCACAAGAGTTGTGTAGACCAGAGCCACCACAGCAACAGCAACTTCAGCGATGAAGATGATGAGCACCACTGAGAAGAACTAGGATACAGCAAAGGGAGGGAGGTCAAACTGACAGCCAGAATTCCTCAAGGGCCCCAGGAACACATCTCTTTCCCCAGGGCCACAGGATCTTGGGGCTTAAGCCCTCCTGCCTCATTGCCTTCAGCTTTGCTCCAAGGCAGAAGCAGCACAACCTTGGTGTTCTCCAGCCCTCCCTCTGCATGGGGCTGAGCTCTCTGGACACATTCCTGCTCAGGACTGACTACTGCTCAGCACCACCTCCTGCCTCCTCTCACTCTTTCCCCAGGCAGACTTCGAGTCCAGCACTGCCTTTCCAAAATCCACCCAGACTGCCACACATGGAAACATCCACAGAGCACATATCCACAGCGAAATCTGTCCATCAGATCTCCCCCACCACAGACCCAGCTCAAATGAGGCTAAACAAGAAGGTAAGTCAGGTCCATACCACCATCAGGAGACACTTGCTCTCCTTCTGGGCACCACAGCACCCGAGGAAGCCGATGATCAGGAGGATGGCACCAATGACGATGAGAACATAGCTCACATTCACAATCTGCAGGACGCTGGAGGAGAGCGCCCCAAATATATTCACAAATGACTGTCCATCCACTTTGACCCAGATGCCAACTCCTAGGAGGGTCCCACCACTGAGCTGGGAGGAGAAAGGCAATGTCAGCTTCCAGGTAGGCAAGAGATCTGCTGTTTGGGGAAGGTATTTTGGGCACAGGTATTTCTTCCCTCTGCCATTTTTCACCATACCAAAGCAAGACTTCCTGGTACTGTGGGGCACCTCAGGGCATTGCCACTGCACACTGGGGGTGGCCAGATGTAACACACCCCTCCACCAGCACAGCCTCTGTGTGGTGTCACAGCTGCCCCTTCCCCACCCCAAGTGGTTTCAGTGCTGGCAGTGGGGCAGAACGCCCCACACAGGGTAGCCAAGCCAGCAATGCCACCAGCCCATGGCACGTGACCCCAGAGGGGCCCACACGGCCAGTGCAGACACCACCACCACCCTGCCACAAGCTCCTCCATCCAGGGCAGGTGCCCACCCACCTGAGAGCCCCCCCCACCCCAGACACTCACAGACTCCTGGGCAAAGGTCAGCTCCTGGCTGCCTCCCGTCTGTCCCAGCCCTGACCTCTGCCCATTTGACCTTCCCCACCACCCCCAGATCCTAGCAGGAGCTTTAAAGGAGGCAGTGTTTCACCAGGGCAAGCCTGGAGGCTCTGCACCCCCTTTCCCAAGGCTGTATCCTACCACACCCCCTTCCAGGTGGCTCCACTGCTCCTGCAGAGCCAGGGCTCTCGGGAGCTCCACTACTCTCTGCCCTGGGTGGGAGCAGAGTGGGAGCTCTGGAAGTACCCAATGTCCAAGAACCCCAACACCCCAGACCACAGTCACACACATGGGCTGCTCCTCCACAGATATGGGCCCCCCCAGGCAGGGACCCGGCAAACCCCCCTGTTCTGAGACACAGAGCTTCAGCACAGCAAGGGACAGGAGCAGCTGATGCAACAGCCACTGTCCCCAGAGCCCGGCACAGCCCTTGTTGGAGTAAAACCCACCCAAGCTCAGGGCTTTATCCCTCAGTTTGGGGCCAGAGACCAGACCTCACACCCCAGCGGGGTCCCATGGTCACAAATCCCACCTACAGTCACCTCTCTACACCCTCTGCTCCATCGCCCACGGAAAGGAACATGGAGGGGCAGGAGAGACAAGCCAGACGGGCTGAACCCACCCCACACCCGGCTCAGGGCATCCCCCGGACCCGGCTCCCGCAGACCCCAGCCCCCGGCGTGCACTTACAAAGATGGCCAGGTTGAAGAGGATCATCATAACCTTGATAAAGGTAAAGCACCCCATCTTTGCACCTAAGGAGAGTAGAGAAGTTACCGAGGGAAGCCCCCACGCTGGCACCGCCGGTGCCCTCCCGCGAACGGGGCCCAGCTCCCCTCCAGGGGAGCCCGGAGGGAGTCCCCCCGGGCAGGGAGGGACGGAGCTCGACCTACCTGGACGGAAAGCAGATCCCAGCACCACCACCTTACCCTACCTGCCCCAACCCTCTCTACCGCCGCCACCCTCCCGCCGCTGCCCTTTAAACGGGCTCGGCCCCGGGGCCGCCCCCGCCCCGTCCGGCCCCGCCGGGGCCACCCCCTGCAGGTGTCCCGGGGATCCCGGTGCCTTGCTGCCCTCTGCAGGGACCGGGCAGCCCGGACGGCCGCTGCCCGTGCCCATCTCCGCGGCCTGGGGGATTTGGGGTCCCCGTCCCGCTGCTGCCGGGAGCTGACAACCCCCGGGGGTCGCACACCCTGCGACCCGTCTTAGTCCCAGCCCGACAGAGCCCCGCGGAGCAGAAGGCTGAGACCCCTGCTATGGGGACTTTAGCGGGAAACGATATCAGCCCTGGGGGTCTTCACCCCATGGCGGGTGCTGCAGCTGTGGGGGTACCACCCGCTGCCCTCCTCCGCAGGCGGTCTGCAGCTGTGCTTGAGATTTTCCAGCTGTGGACGGCTCCAGCAGTCGCAGCCCCCCAGTCTCAGCCCCTCGGGTCACAGCCCCCCCCTCTGCCACCCGTGGCTGAGCCATCCCATCTGCCCAGGATGATTCTGTGGGTGCGCTGCTGGTCCCCCCTTCTCGGGACCACCCAGGCAAGGATCTTTCCAAAATCCAAACCTCCAACACCCTGGGCGAAAAGAGAAGCAGGCAAAGGAGGGCGCAGGGGGGAACAGCTGCACAAGCCGGTTTACAAAAAGGAAAAGCCGAAGCTGGACGGGCCGCCCCCGACTGCTGCGCTGGGAGGTGGATTTTTGCCGGCGGGGACACAGCGGGGTGGTGGCAGAAGAGGACAGTGACAGCCGTAACAGATGCCAGCGCTGGAGCAGGTCAGCAGAGACCTGCCATAGCCTAAGGGCTGCCAAAAGTGATTTTCTTTGGAGAGACACTGAAACAGGGCTGGTTTCCCACAGAGGAGGGCTACAAGAGAGCCACACAGCACACGGGGGGGGAAGCTGACCCCCAGGCCTGCCCCTGGCAGTGGTCCTTGCTGGTCCAGTGCACCTTTGGGGCAGGAGCTTGTGCTGGTCCCCAGCACCCACAGTGCATCCCTTCAGCTTGGTCATCAGACCAAGGAGCGATGCAGGAGGCAGGGGAGAGAGATCTCATCCTGCAAGAGCAGGCAGGAAACCAGTCTCTGTGTGCTCGGCAGAGAGCCCACGCCCAGCTCCCCCGAAACCCCACAGCACATTCCCTGCCTGGCCATAATGATACATTTCAGTAGGATGAAGTCAGCCCCACTGGGCTCCAGCCAAATCCTGGTGGTATTTGGGGGAAGCCTCTGACCCTCCCAGGCACCCTGAGTATTAAGGCAACTCGTGCTGCAGTTGGGGGCTTTAGCCCTCTCCCCCTCACTGCCTGCAGCCTCAGCCCTTCCCTGAAGCAGCTGCTATGAGGGTGAGGGATCCCTCTCCCAGAGGGGACTGCTGCTCCTAAATTGAAATGAAGACCATCATATTGCCCCTCTCCCAAAAGTTGCCCCATCCCAGCCTGACCTTATTTTCTGCACGAAAACCCCCTACCCCAAAAATAATTTTTGGCAAATACGTAGATACTTGCTCTCCTTCCCAGTCATTCCCGGCCACAGGGAAAAACAAAGGACAACTTATGGGCTGCTCCCCTCACCTCCCCAGTGCCACAGCCTGGGGCTTGGCCACTCCCCAGTGTCACCCCACTAGGGAGCCAGGGCTGGATTTTCTGGCTCTCCAGGAAGGCCTGACCTGGCCACACAAGGACAAGCCTAGTGACATTCCCACATCCCCCCTGCCCAGCAAGGCCACACCATCTCCCTGCTGTCCCCATCCCATCACACAGCCTGATCCTCCCTGAGGATCCCCTTCCCCAGAGCATGGGGATGCCTCCTCACCAGGGCATGGGACGCAAGGCTCCTCCAAGCCAGCTGGCCCCGGGAAGCTGAGAGCAGGGAAGTGGCCATAAGTGGCCACTCCTGAGGTCCTCTGTCCCCACCCTGGCTGCTGGCCCATGCCTGAGGGAGTGCAGGAGCCAGGCAGGGTGTCAGGATCAGGCCATGGTGTCTACACCAAGCCCCCCTTCTTGGTCTTTTCTTCAAGGAAAAGCTACAAGCTCTGCTCCAGCTTCATGCTGCCCTAGGCTGCCCAGGGAAGTGGTGGATTTTCCGTCCCTGAAGGTTTTTAAGATAAGAGTGGTTGTGGCACTTAGTGCCATGGTCTAGTAACCACAATGGCAGTGGATCAAGGGTTGGACTTGATGATCTCAGAGGTCTTTTCCAAGCCGTCTGATCCTATGATTCTATGATTCTGTTATTCTTCCAGCTTGTGTTTGCATTTTGAGCTCTCAAGTGCTGAATTTCCACCCTGCTGATGAACCTGGTCTTTGGCATCCTCTGGTTACCAGCAAGGCAGCTGCTGGGTGCTCCGAGGAGGCATTTTGGAGCAGCCATCCGTCCCTCTGCACAGCAAATTAGACAGCAAGGTTAACAAAGCATCTAGGGAGAAACCTAAACTGGCATCTCTCACCCAGCAGGGCAGGAGGCGTCCTGGCAGCCCTGAACAAGCCCTGCTGCTCAGCCCCTGCATGGATTAGCAAATGCTAATGATCCTGATCGATCTGACAGCCCAGGGGGGTGCTAAGACAGGCTCACTTGGCTTAATGCAACCACTAGGACTCTGGGCACAGGGGACATCCCCCTCGTGCCTTAGTTTCCCTCCTGGTAAAGCACTGAGTAAGAAGCCCCAAGCATCACCAGCCGTGGAGACCAGCCAAGTCTGTGATTGACAGGATTTTGGGGTAGCTTCAGCCAAGTGAGTCCCTTGCAAAGGGCTTTCACATGTCTGTTTTGGGCTGGCAGTACCTATGAAGCTGTCTGTCTAGCATGCAGTCACCTGGACAGTCTGGATGCATGGACACACTGCAATGTGCCAGAGATGAACCTGACTTCGGATTTGCAGATGGAAGTTACTGAATGTTGCAAATTTGTGCTGAATTCATCACTTCCCACCTCCTGACGCAGAGAAATAAATATCTACGGCAGCCAAAAGTTTTTGATGTCTTGAAAAGGACACATTTCAGTTCTCAGCTTCAAAAATTCAAAGACTTTTGGCCACAGAACTGGGGAAATCACCGATTCCTCCACCGTGGGAGGGACTGGGCAGCAAGACCACACTGATTTCCCCGTGGCTGTGGCTCCTGTTTCAGGGGAATTCTCCCCGTTTCCATGGCTATGTGCAAAACCACAACTTCAGTCCAAAACACAGGCGTTGCCCCATCTGGTGCCATGTGGGGCCCAGGGTGTAAATACAGATGTGATAAGGGGGGGCTGCAAGTGTGTCCCAGCAGTGCATCCCCCAGTGTAGGGACCTGGCCCTGTGCCTTACGTAGCTGATGTTAATCATTATGCTGTTTCCAGCTGTGTGTTAATAACACAATTAAAAGAGGGGCTCCAGGACACCTCTCTGCTTTTGTATCGGGCTGAGCTTTTTCCCACGGGTGTATCCCCCGCAGTGACTCCCCCGGCGCTTGCCCTGCCCTGGCTGCCTGCCCACACCCCTCCAGATAACATTTCCTTGTTTCTCACATGTGTCCAGGCCGGCAAATCCCTCCCGAATTAATTAACGAGGGCCATGCCGAGGCGCCAGCTGCCGTAAAGCCCAGCCAGGCAGGTTCAGGAATGCAGAGGGCTGCGCTGCAGGGTCACATCAGGATAACTCCACGTCTGAGCGCCGACGCTCCGGGGGCTCCTGCAGGCGAGAGCCGGGCTGCGAAGCCTTTGCCGCTGTCTCGCCTGCGAGGATGGCCAGGGCTGTGTGGTTGATGGAGCTTTCTCCCACCAGGGAGACCCGTTCCACTGCAGAGTCGGGGTGCAGGACCTGACCCAGCTCGGGAAGTGCTAGTGCCCGCTGCCCAGGGAGGTGGCACTGAGGGGCCACGGGTCCCCAGTGCCATTCTGGGATGCCCTGGCAGCACCCATTCCGACAGCTCCCGGCACCTGCCGTGCTGTGAAGCTTCAGCCCTGCAGAGCGGCGCAGGGAAGAGCCCCAGCAGCGCCCCCAGCCTTTCCTTGTGTTCCTTGGGTTTTCTCCAGCGTCTTCCTCCCCAGGTCTGAGGTAGCCCCAACTCGGTGGTGGTGGCGGCAGAGAGTGTCTGTAGAACCGTGCGGCTCCCAGCTGTCCATGGGTGCCACGCCGGGAGGTTGTTTCGAGAAGCACTTGGCTCTTCCTGAACCAGAACCCACAGAGGCCAGAGCTCATTCCTGGGCACTCCGGGAGAAAAGCAAGAGAGAGGGAGTTTTCCTGCTCCTAAAGAGAAGAGGAAGCAAAGCGTGGAGCCCTCCACAGTGGGAAAACAGAGGTGAAACTAAAAGAGTGGACTGAAACGTCAATGGAAACCTAAACCTTTTCTCTCTGTTTTCTCCAGCTAGGAAGGGCTCATCCCAGTTCTGCAGCCTCACATTCTCCAGCTAGGCACGTTAACAACTGTATTTATGCTCTATTTATTCACAGTGGCTAACTTCCCTGGGCGTGAGCATGGCCAGCACATCCAGGGGCTGGACAGGATGGCACTGGGCAGGTCCCAAAGCAAAGAGGGGAGCAGCAGGACCCCTGTCACTTTGGGAAGGCCAGGACAGGCAGTCAAGGCGGATGCAAAGCATCCCCTGTTCCCACCAAGAGTTGTCCCTCTGGCCAGGAGAGCAGAGGGGCTACAGCAGGGCATTGGGACCCCAATGAGGAGACACATCTCTCTCCTCCCCATACCCCCATCCTGGGCTGCGTGGACACTGAGCAAAGAGGAGCTTGAAGGGGGCCACAGGGTGCAAGGAGCAAGGAAGGCTCCTCCTGCACACTCCACAGAATAGTCAGGGCAAGGCAAACCAAGGCAAAGCTCTCGTTGCCATGAGTGCTGCTCATTAAGCCAACGAGGATGGATCTGTAGTTAATCAGAGCCTGACAGGCAGCTCCTCAGGCTCAATAAATAGCAGTCAAGGTCTGAAGCACCTTTTGCTTCTTCACAGGGTGCCCCCTGAGGGCTCTCTGCCTGCCTTGGGGGATGTGCCCAGCTCTGGACTGGAGTGGGGCGAGGGTTTGAATAAACCATATGGGGTGGCACAGGGTGAAGGGCAGCCCAGGATGCAGAGTTTTGGGAACGATCCTGCTGCAGTGCAACTGGAATGGGGTGTAAGGGGTGCTCTGAGGGTCCCTGAGAATCAAGGAGGGCTGGGGGGATATCTCAGCCCCATCCAGTGGCAGGGTGGTGGGCAGTGAAACTTGGCTCCAGCAGGAGATGGTGCCTTTGTGTTTGGGGACCCTGAGGTACATCAGGAGGGAAAGATTGCTGCTGCTGGGAAGGAAGGATCCCACTCAGCATCCTGGGAAGGGGAGATGATGGGTGTCATGCCAGGTTGTTTCCCTGCCCCAGAGCCCCAGGACTGTGTTAATTCCTGGCCTGTACATAGGGTTGATCCTAGGATAGGATGGGAGGTAATACTGGATGGTGATGTACCCACCAGCCTCCCTGGCTCTAATGCTCTCCCAGGAGGAAAACACCTCCTTGCCTTTCTCCAGGCAGCCCCTTGAGCACTGGCACCATGCTCAGCCTGGGTGACTTGACAACCCCAGAGGGAGACTCTGGGGAGGCCAAGCAGGGCTTTGGACACTCAGCAAAACCTCTTCATCCTCGATGGGGCACAGGGAACATGACTGGGGAAGCACAGCTCGGGGGAGGGCAGTGTGTGGCTGTTCACAACCAACTCGGACTCCGTCCTGGCAGCTGCAACAGCAGCACGGTGCCAGCAGAAATGGGACGAGGGAGAGAAAAATCCCTTTTAATCCCCTAAGACCAGCAGCTGGGCTGGATCCAGCTGGGGAGTGGGACAGTGGGGACTGCATGCTGCCCAAGGAGATGCAGCTGAGGAGAAATCCCCCAGGATGCTGCTGCCCTGTGCCGTCAGGCCATGTGCTGCAGGGAAAGGAGGGGGGAGTTTGATGAAATTATGGGTGAGAAGGGCCCTACATCTGCGTTGCTCTGCTGGCCTGTCTGTCTCATGTTTCTTCAGTTTTCCCAGCACTTGTGATTCCTCCTTGGACTTTGTGCCACCCCTGCACTGCTCCCTGCAGTGGCCTGGATTCAGCCAGTGTGCATTTGCCAGAGCCTGTGTTTTAGGTACCATCTATTTTTAGGATGTCCAACCTGCAGCAAAGACAAGGAGCCACGACCATTTCGGAGGAGTCAGCGTGAGAAACAAGGGTTTAAAAAAAAAAATAAATTAAAATAAAGCAAGCCTTTGTGCCTCTGGGAACATCACATCAACCCCTCTGTGCTTCACGGACAGTCAAATACTGGGACAGCTTGTCCAGACTCAGGAGGAGAGCGAGGAACCGGAGCATCCCTGGGCTGGGATTCTCCATGGCGTCTCCTGCCTGTCCTGTGCGTGTTTTCTAGCCTGGCTAAAGGAGGGGATCCTATGTGGGTGCTCAGGGAGAGCTGGCTGGCATAAGGGGGGGTGTCCATGGGGCGCTGGTCCTCCTCTGTCCTTTAGCATCCCTAAGGATGGATGGAGACCCACAGATGGGAGATCTCCATCCTACAGAGGATGCAATTTTGGAGCAGCGCTGCTGCATCTGGGGATGAAGTCATCCACCTACTCCTACAATTTTCCCTCCTCCTCCTCGGTAGCCGGGCGCCCCCCCGCCGCAGTGGCGGCGGGGGGCGCCCGGCTACCGAGGAGGAGGAGGAGGAGGAGGGACGCTGACATCACCGCCGGAGCGCGGCTCGGCGGGGCCGGGAGCCGGCTCCGCTTCCGCTTCCCGTTCGCCGCTCCCGCCGGTGGAGCCACCGCGCCCGTAAGGCTGGAGGGGCAAGCGGGAGGGTCTCTGGGAGGCAGGTGGATGGATGGACAGACAGACAGCTGCTGCTCATCATCCCCCTTCCACGGGGTCCTGCGGGAAGCTGGGGGGCAGCGGGTCGGCAGCAGCACCGTCTTTTCCCCCTAGGGATGATGTCACTCTTGGAGGAATATATAAAAATGCATCAAAAAAAATTTAAAAAAAAAAAAAAAAAAAAAAAAAGAAGGGGGGGGGGAACAAAAACCAAACCCACATGAAAATCCTACATCTTCATCTGCCAGCTCCGTGCAGCAATGCCAGGCTGGAGCTGCCGGAGGGGAGCTGCGTGCAGCAGGAGGTTTCTCAGCACATATGTCTATTTTAAAAACCCATGGCGTGATCTCTTGCCCTACTTTCCAGACTCTTTGCCGGTACTTTCCTCGCGTGCAGCGGCCGAGCCCTGCTGGCGGGAGCTCCCTGGGAAGCAGGAGCTGAGCGAGCTGCTGGGCTCTCCCTGGTGTTGGGAGGCTGGGATGGGGGGACAGAGCACGAGGTTGAGGTCAAGACAGCGGTTTGGTCACTAACACGCTGCCTTTCTCTCCAGCAGAGAGAGGGAGGTCCCCAGCACCGTGTGGATGAGGCCAGGCTGAGAAGAGGACTCACATTTGTACCCTCTACCCCAACTAGCCTCATTCTCTCCCCTCCATTTGCCCCGGTGAAGAAACAGCTCCTTACCCACACCTGAGCCAGCCCTGATGAGTCCCAGGCACTGGCTTGGCTCCACAGCAATTCTGGGGTTGGAGGGTCAGGAGCTGCTCTCCATCTCGGACATCTTCCAACACTGAGATTTCCATTCTGCGTGTGCAGGGAGAGAGGAGCACTCCCAACCCCTCCGCACTGCCCGAGCCCAGCCACCCCTGCCCTGTGCGGGGCCCTGGGCCCCCGATGCCCGGCTGGATCAGGGCAGTGTGACCCACGCCAGGCTGCCTGGCTGGATCAGGGCAGTGTGACCCACGCCACGCTGCCACCATGGCCTCCTCGGACGGGCTGCAGTACCGGGCTCTCTACGAGTACCAGAAGGACCGGGAGGAGGACCTGGCGCTGTGCCCCGGGGACGTGCTGACGGTCAGCAGGGCCGGGCTGCTCAGCAGCCCCAACTACAAGGACGGGGACGAGCGCAACCCCCAGGGCTGGCTGCACGGCGTCAACGAGCGCACCAAGGAGCGCGGAGACTTCCCCGGCACCTACGTGGAGTACCTGGGCCCCGCACGCATCGCCACCACCGCCACCAAGGCCAGGCCACGGCCCTTGCCCCTGCCACCCGCTGGGACCCCCACACCCTGGGGTGAGTGCTGGGGGAGCAGGAAGGTGGGAGCCCACGGGTGTGTGTCCCCTGCAAGATGGAGAGGGTGGTGTGGAGCCGGGGTGGATGCTTGCGATTTAGGTGGCCTGGTGGGAATCCACCCTGAGGATGGGGATCCAGCCACAGTAAGAGGAGCTGTCCCAGGAATTACCTGCCCTGGTGCATCAGGGCAGCCTCAGGGGAGGCAGGGGGTGCCTCAAGTGTCGTTACCCCCCAGGCAAACATGCTGCAGGGATTGCTCCTCACCAGCATCCCAGGCTGGCTGCTGTGCTGGCATGGGGTGTCCGAGGGGATCCACGTCTTTGAGAGCACAGGAGAAGATGGAGGAGCCCTTTGGGCCCCCAGAGAGGATCAGAAAGCCCCATGGTGGTCCCCCAGAGACTTTTTTTCCAACTGCTCTTCTCCCCACCACTGCGGCACCTGATTCAGGCTGCTCTCAGTGCCCTGGCAAGCTCTGGCCCTCGGCCAGCTCCCGGCTTCATTGTCACTTTGTGCAGGCTGGGACAGGGAACAATCTTGGCAGGCAGTGGAATTGGTCCCTGGGGGGCTCCTCTATCCCTGGGGGCTGCAGCACTGGGAGGAATATTCAGGAAGACCCTTCCTGGCACGGAGGCCTCCAGCCATTTCTCTGCCGAACTCATGCAGCCAGCTCTGCCCTCACCACGGCCAAGGGCCTTGGGGCCAGGAGGGGTTTCACAGCAGTTACATAATATACACAAGCTAAAAAAAATTTAAAAAGCCAAGTAAGAATCCCCCCTTTGAGCCAGGCATGTCCTGGCAACCCCAAAGCCATGGTGCTCTCCTGCTCCAGGATGTGACGGAGGAGAAATGGCTGTCTGTGTGGGCCTGGGCTGGGAGAGGGGCATCACCTCACCTGTGACTGCTCAAAACCTGCCCAGTTGCTGATCTAGCACTCTGGGCACCCTCCCTGCCCAGTCTGGGACCATGGCACAGAGAACCTGCTTCCCCTCTGGGCTGGATGGGCATTGGAGGTACCTTGGTCCCAGCTTTAGAGGGGCGTCCACTGATAAGGAGTCCATCTCTCTTCAAAATATGGTTCAGGAGCACCTTGCCACCATGATTTAAGAGGTGGGGACCACCTGGCTCCTGAGCTGAGCACTGCATCATCCATGTCCATGTGTGGGGTTGCCAAGCAGTTCCTGATGCGGAGCCCCCCCAGCCATTTGAAAAGGATGCTGGGCCCCTCTGCCTCCCCTCCCAAAAGTGCAGGTTCTCCTCCCTGACCAGTGCTCTGAGTGCACCAAGGCGGCCACAGTCCCACCAGCACTGGTGAGGCTCCAAGAGCAGCTACATGCTGGCTTTGCAGGAGGGTGGAAGCCACTTTTTGGGGGTGCTTACCCTGCCAGATGGAGGGTTTGAGCCTCCTTCCCAGCCAAGCCCGACGTTGTGTGAGGAGCCCTCTGCCCTGGCTGTTCAGCAGGCTGGGCCCTGGCAAACTCGGTGCTATAGCATGGACAGCTTGGGTCAGCCAGGAGCAGACCCTGAGGGTCTCCAGCCTTATTCACCAGGGAGAAGTGTGAAGTCACCTTCTTGTTTCTGCCCTTGCTGCCCACCCCTGTGCCTGCCTCACACAGGGGTTGGCATGGGCTCCTCTCCAAGGGGCTGGGACATGTGCCCCGGGACCCCTGCCCGCAGGTGCTGGGGATGTGGTGATGCCCCACAAGTCAAGGAAGCTCATCTGCCTGGAGAGCCTGGCCCATGCTGGAGGTGTCAGCACAGGAGCCCCAGCTGTGCATGTGCTTGGGCAAGGGGATAACAAAATTTTTAAAAATGTAAAATTCATATTTTTTAGTAGGGGGAAAAAAATCCTTAAGAGCAGGTTTTGGGGGTAGGTTGTGGAGAGTGCTGCTGTCTGCAGGACGTGCTCTGGCCATGGCCAGGCGTCCAGCCCTGCTATCCAGGGGCATGTTGGGTGCTGCCTCCTCAGTGCTGTGCTGTGGGATGCCCCTCTGTGGAGTGCCTTTCCTGAGGCAATGCCAGGGTGTGCAGGCACCTCAGCAGGGGAGATTCATGTCCCACAACCACATCTTTCTGCAGCAGGGGAGCAGTGTGTGCCATTTTACGTCAGTTTAAACCCAAACCTCCTGGCTGGCGAGAGTTCCCTTTGAGTAAAAATCTCCAAAATCCTTTTGAAAGAGAAGGTGCTTTTGGTTTTCCTTCTTTTTTATTTTTTTTTTTTTTAATTCTTGCCATAGTGTTTCCATTCCCAGATGGGGGTTTGAGGGATATTTTTTTTTGGCCAGCCCTAATTTATTTTTCTGCGACAGCAGTGCACCACCCAGAGTGCCCTCAGTGCCCACCGAGCCCTGGTGCCACACAGGGACCCTGAGCTGGCTGAAGCCATGGGGGAAGCCCTGGATGACAGAGAGACACTGCATGTCCCAGCCGTGCCTTCAAGTCAGGGCTGACTCTGCAGGGAGAAATGGTCTTATTTTTTTAATTAAATAACATCCTGAAGATGACTCTGCAGCAGATCCGAGTCCCAGGGGATTTCCCAGGAGCTCAGTGGCTGTTTTGCCCCTGACTAGTTGTGCCCGGTGGTCCCACTGCCAAGAGGGATCACCTCCACCTCACCTGGGGCTGGAGCCAAGCAGGGTGTCAGGGTGCTGGGGTCCATCTTGGCACAGCTTGGGGCCATTCCTGTTGTTCCCAGCAAGGAGGAACAGATAGTTATTTTTCTGCAGTCGCCACCTTACCCCTAAGCCATTGGTTTGGAGGAAAAGCCCAGTTTTGCCTAATTACAAAACCACTCATGCGGTGGTGACATTTTTACATGAGCTCCCAACGATGTGCTTTGCTTTAAACCCTGAAATCTTCCCTGTTCCCACCCAAGGCACCCACACATCCCCGTTGGGCAGCAGAGGAGACCCCCTTGCTGGGCTTTGGGGTTGCAGCTGTGCCTGGGGCTGGATCAGCCACCCACGAGCGGGAGGTTTGCATCCCTCCCTGTTCTCCAGGGAGCACCAGGGCATCACTGCGGTGAGGATCAGAGCCTGGATCCACCTGTTGTGTCCAGGTTGTGTTTTTGCAAAAGACTGGAGGCAGCGTGGCCCTCCCCGAAGTCCCTCTATTTTTTTTTTCCCAGCATTTCCACATGTACATGTCTGTACTGCAGCAGTCGCACAGGGCTCTGATGTGCTGCAGCCAGTGGCAGTCCCTGCCCCTGCCAGGCCCCTGCCCACTGCCTTTCTGGGGCTTTAAAGGCCACCAAAGAGAGAGAATGGGGAGAAATCCCAGAACTGCACTGCTGGAGTCTCCCTCGGGTATAACCCGCACAGGAAGGGTTCATCAGCTGGGGTAAAAAGGGACGGGTGGATACAACATGAGCTGGGGTAAGGACAGCTGCTCTCCTGCCTGCTGAGGGGTTTGCTCCTCTCTGTCATGGTCTAGGGTGAGGTGTCCTTGGTATAAAACCCAGGAGTCAGCAGTACATGGGGATTTGTGCTGTGGGAAGCCTGACCCATGTTCGGCCAAAGGGCTCTTCAAGGGCTGAGGGAGGTCTCCACCAACCAAGGACTGAGTCCTGCCAGGGCCTGTGCTCGATCCTGTCACAGACACCAGAGAATCCAAGTGGGTGAGAGCTGCAGAGAGCCATGTCGGTGGTGGGTATGGATCTGGTTCCCAGCTCCTGCCCGGTGTCACTGTGGGCTGTGGGTGATGAGTGGGGGCAGTCCCGGTGCCATAGGAGGAGAGGTGGGGAAGGGGTTTTGGCCTGAAGGGTCTCCATGCCCATGATGGGATGTTCCCCATGAGCAGGGCATGTGCCTGAGCGTGTCTTTGCATCTCAGCAAGCAGCTGAGCCCCCAACAGTGACTCTTACTGCAAAAAGAGGATAAAATAAGGGAGAAGTGCTCCAAAATGGGACAAGCCTGAGCCAAAGTATTGGCTGTGGCTCTGCCAAAGCAGCAGCTTGATCCTATCATGGGGCAGCTGAGAAAAGAGACTGGAATTCCTGCAGGCAGGAATTTCCAAACCTTTTCTCCCCTTCTTTCCATCACAGGGCTCCCCGGGCAGGCAGAGCTCGCCGAGCATCCCTCCCTCCCCGAGCAGGCGCTGCCGACCGTGGCCAGGCTCATCGAGGCGCTGGAAAAACAAGGTACGGAGACCCGGGTTGCCCATCCCTCTGCAGGGCACACAGTGGGGCACACGTGCAGCCACTGGCTCTGCCGTGCTCAAAGAGGCCCCAAGAGCATCACCAGAGCCAAACCTCTGCCCACTCACCCCAGTACCCACCCAGAGTGGGAGCTTGGCGTTCTCGGTCCCTGCCTGCTTCCATTATGTTGGCTAGGAGGATATGGAACTCAGCATTAACCCCTCTCTCCTGCCTGTCCCCCAGGTCTCGACAGTGAAGTGCTCTACAGATCCGGCCCCAGTGCCCTGGGGGATGCTGAGCTGAAGCAGGCCCTGCTGACAGGTAAGTCCCAGAGCCACATCTTTCCCTATATTCCCAGGAGGGAAGGGGGCTGTGGAGGTGATGCTGCCCTGGCACAGCAGGGAGGGGTTACAGCTCCAACATCATTACGGCCCTAATCCCAGCTCTGTGAGGCCCGGCCTCTAAGTAGACCCCTCTCCACTCCCCCAGTAATCCCACGTGATGCAGCCAGGAGCGTGCAGGTGCGGGGCTGGGGCACTTCACTAGGAACGCTATTATTTTTTAGGGAGAAAAATACTGTTGGGGGGTTTTTTCAGATCTCTAGGGTTTGTATCTGAGGATCAGGGCAGTCAGAAAGCCTCTTGTGCGTGCAATAGGGAAAAAGAAAGAGGAAAGGAAAAGCTTATTATTTAGGAGAACGGGAAGCGGTTTGCGGGACTCTGGGGCATGAGCGGGGTGGGGAGGAGGGAAAAAAACCATCTTCCCCACCCCAGCTTTTAAATCCACGGCTGGGATAGGATGGCACGGGGCGGCGAGGGGGGGAAGAGGAGGGGAGACACGCGATGCATCCAGTGTGCCGCTCAGATCTGGGTACTTGGGGGGTGGGGGGGCTGCGTCGAGCATCCCCATCGTCCGGCCGCGGTGCCCAGAGGGCGGCACTGTGACACCAGGCACGGGCGGCCCCGCACAGCCCCGGGCCGGCCCCACATCCCACCGCATCCCGGGCGCTGCCGGCCGGGGGGCGGCGGGAGCCGGCGCCGTGTTGCTGGGGAGAAGGGCTGTGATGAAATCGCTATATTAAGCACCATGACCTCATCGCTTCCCGCGCACCGGGAGCCGAGTCCCGCCGGGCGGGGAAGGAGTGGTGCAGGAGAGGAGATGCTGGAGCTCCCGGGGCTGCTCCGTCCTCACTGCCCGAGGAGACCTGCGCTCTCCCGGGGGTGATGGGGGTACAGGGCACCCCACCACCCCACTCTCCTCTGCCAGCTGTGGGCTCAGGAAGCCCAGAGCAGCAAGTGCTGTTCTTCACAGCCTTGTCCCCTGGCCCAGATTTCGTGGCTGAGCTCTGGAGAAGGTGAAGGCATCCAAGAGCAACCCCCTCGGCTGCTCTGGGCACTGGTGCCTAGGCTGGGCAGGGGCAGCATGAGAAGGATGCTTTGCTTTCTGAGCACGCAGGAGTTACAGGTCCTCCATTCTTCCCATACAGCCGGTGCAGCATTCCAGGCAGGCCCAGGGCTCCCCACAGGGAGCCACTGCACCACAGCAGTCACTGCCAAAATCCTGCCCAGCCTTGGGAGACTCCCCCTGCCCAGGGGCAAACCCCACTGTCTTGGCAAGAGCCTGGGCTAGAGCTCTGAGCAGCTTCAGGGTCTGTCCAGGTCTGTCCATCTCCCAGTTCAGGGCCCACCACCAGGCAGAGAGATGCCATCACGCTCTTCAAACCATTTGAAAGCCCTGAAAAATCACCAACAGCCCTGGGAGACTTGATACTCCCAAGCCCCCATCTCCTCTGGGACCGAAATCTTTTATTTGGCACTTTAGGGGGCTGCCCTGTGTGCTCAGCAACGCTGAGCTGGGCAAAGCCAGAGCTCCTCAGAGCTGGCTGGAAGGAGTAGGGTGTGTAGGTATGTGTAGGTAGGAGGGGTAGTATTAGCTCTCAGCTGAAGAGGCTGATGCTCAGCCCTGCCAGAGGGATGCTCTGCAAAAAGGATGGGAATGATGCTCCTGCCAGGGTCAAACATCCCAGCAGAGGCCAGGCTTGGCAGCTTCCTCTCCCTGCAGCCTCCTGCAGAGGAGAGACCCAGTGGTGTGTCCCCAGGATCCTGCTGGAGCCCAAACTGGGATGGGGAGGGCAGGAGAGCATCTCTGCTTTGGCTGCCACATGAGCCCTTTCATTGCATTTGGTGGAGTAAAACATCCCTGATGAAATATTGGAGTTTCCTTGCCCCACACATGAGCAGAGCTGACGGTCACATTTCTCTTCCTCCTGCACTCCTGATGGCTCATCCCTCCAGAGTCCCATCTCTGCCAGCAGCTCACCTGCAAAAGTCAAGCTCCATCTTGGAGAATGGGGAGAAATTGGAGCCAGGGTTGGCAGTGGCTGGAACCAAACCACATCTCAGCTGGGGAGAAAACGGGGTTCCAGGGGCAGGGGTTTCAGCTTCCCTGCAAATACCCAAATCATGCTGGTGTTTGGCAGTGGTGTCAGGAAAACTGCTAGAGAGTGCAAAAAAAAAATGGAGTAGGGGCTGGAAAAGTTCAGGTGTTGGTTTTCTAACCCCCAAATCGTAATGTGTCAGAGAAGACAGAGTGTTTTCTACCTGAAAAGGCATCTGAACCTCCAGTGGGAAGGAGGAGGATGGTTGTCTGGGGAGAAGGAGATGTGCAGGTCAGAGCAGCCCTGCCTGTCCCAGGGAGCCAGTGGGCATTGTATCCCTGGGGCTGGCAGCAAAGGTACTCATCTGAGTTGTGTTGATCAAACCCTTTTCCTGTCACGGGCCCTTTTGGAGCCCTTGCTCTTTGGGGACCTAGAAGGATGGGGCAACCCCTGGAGCTGAAAATCACCCAGGCTTTGGGATGAAGGTTTCCCATCCTCGTGGGGCTGCAGCAACGTTGGGCAGAGCAGACTTGGATGCAGCATGGCTCCACATGGCTCTGCAGCCTGGGCTGAGCCTGTCCCCATCCTGGCACTGGTGACATACTACAGGTCAGTGGCATCTGACTGCTGGCTAGAGCCTGGGCACCAAAATTGGTACTTCCATGTTGGATGGTACAAGAAGAATTATTTATAGGTGGGAAAAAAAAGGAATCAAAGACAGAGCTCATCAATGAAGGGAGGTCAGTGAACTGAGTGCCTTCACTGCCACCTGGCTCAGGTGACACCAGGGCTGGCGAGTGAAGCACGGACCCGAAGGGTGGTTGGGCTCACAGCTGGCTTATCCTGACTCCAGAGGAGAGTGAATTGTTTTAGGACACTGGGTGCTCAATTTGGACCTTTATGCCCCTTAAGAGAGCAAGAGGGGCCATGTGACATCACTGAACACGGGAGTTAGTCACATGGTGGCACCAAAAGGAGACTTACAGAAAAGCTGCAGTTCCACAGAGGACTTGGGAGAACTCACCAAAAGGGGGGAGGTGATCAGCCAGCCAGGAGCCCCACTGCAGTGGCAGGGAAAGAGAATGGGCAGAAAAAGAGGAATAAAGCAGAGCTTCAAACAGCAGCATCAGGGTGCAACGCTTACCATGGCACCTGGTACCCAGCACTCCCTGCAGTGCCCGAGCTGGGGGAGGTTTGGCTTGGGGATGGCTGCAAACTCCTGTGTGTTATGGCTGGGCAGTGCTGGGATGATCTGCATCCTCAGCCCTTCTCTCTGGGGTGAGATCCTGCACAGAGATCCTGCAGCTCCCCCTTCCCCCCCCCAGGTCCCTGGGTGCCTTGTATGTCTCAGATGGGGCTGAGCCCATCCGGGATGGTGGCAAAGCGCCGGAGCCTCCCCCACACTTTGGATAACCCCTACCCTGCTCTGCGCTCCGGCCCGCAGACATAAACACCGAGACCCTTCCCCAGATACAAGAGCAGCGCTGGGAGAAGCCTCCGCTGTTGTCAGGGCCAGGCAGAAGCTGCCTGCGACTCGGGGTGCCAGGGAGAATGTGTCGGCAGCGCGAGGCGGATTGGAGCCGGTGTCTCCAGGCGTGCCGTGGATGCGCTGCCATCCCGCGCTTTGATCTGCGGCCCCGGCGCTGAGCAGTCTGCCTGGAGACACGCTCACGTGCCCGGGAATTAGGTCAGGTCTCGGTGGGGATTAGCGAGCAATGGTGGGTCCCGGGGCTTCACTGGGGCTGCCGGGAGCTGCTGCCAGGCAGAGAGGGTTGGGAAGTGAAGAGCAGCTTGGGGGGTCTCACACCGCTCCCCCACTCCCCCCAATCACAGTGTGGATGCCCATGGAGGGAGAGCATCCCCATCCTCGTCCCTGGGATGCCAGAGAGACTTCGAGGCCCACAAGGGCTCTGGTTTCCCCTGGCCAAGCTATTAACTCCACCAAGATGACTCTCCTCCCGAGCACGAGGCGCCCCGGTGCCTGCCGCACTGCTTTTTATTTATACCTGCAGTGGAAATAAACCCCGTGTCGTCAGAGCCTGGCGAGAGGCATGAGCTCATCTCTTATATTTGGTGGTGATGAAAGAAGGGTAAATAAACGGCAGCAGCAGAGACGTCCCTGCCGGACCCATCAGGGAGAATTGGGGGCGAGTTTTTGTCGTGACCTCCAAGAGATGCTGGGGAAACTGAGGAAGGGAACTGCCCTTGGGAAGCTGAGGTGGCAGAAGGAAGCCTCACTGGGCACCCTCAAAAGGGGGCCCAGTACTCCTGCCCTGGCTGAGTGCAAGCCAGGGATATGCTGAGATGAAACCCAGCAGGGAGGGTGATTGGGGCTGCCAGGTGCTCCTGTGCATGGGCAGAGGGTGCCCTGGCAGCTGCCAAGTCCCCAGCACAAGGTAGCAGCAAGCTGGCTGGGAGATATTACAATGAAGCTGAATCAAAGCTGGGAAATATTCCCTGATTCAGTGCACAGTTCCCCAGTAAACCCCCACTGTGGGTTGCCCAGGAGCCTCAAATGCCTGGTCAGGTCTGGGGGATGTACAGGTCCTTGGGCAGGCATTATCCATGTGGATTAGAAGGCATATCCCCCAGAACTGGACAGTGAGGACATCCCTCCAGCACCCACTGGCAATCAAAATCAAAAGGTATGGAAGGGGTAGAGAAGCTCCCAAGTCAGTATTTCAGTCAGCCCCAGGTACAGGTGGTTTGGGTGCCCCTCTGTCACAGGGAACATGCACCCAAGAGTGTCACACTGCAGTAGCACTTGCCCAGCTTGGCCTGTTGGACTGACCTTGCTGCACCTGGCCGGGAGTGGGGCCGTGGGTGCTGGGCAGGGTCTGCACCCTGTCACTCACACGCTGTCCGGGGATGTTGGTGCAGCCGTCACCTGTGGCCACATGCAGGGGACAGCTGGTTACCAGGACCTGCTCAAGCCTCTCCTCCAAAACAACCCCCCACCTCCTCCATTACACCTCTTGGCTAAACATCCTCTGAGTTTACTGAAACTCCGAGCTTACTCATTTACTTACTGAACCTCCCTGGCTGGCTGCAGCTGCAGGAGAGGTCCTGGAGTTTCCTGCCCAGCCTGACTCAGCCCAAAACCCCGGCACCCTTCCGCCTCTGCTGGGATGTGGGCTCTGGCATCCCAGTGGGAGGAGGCTGGGAGCACCCATTGTCTTTCCCTCTGGGCCAGTGGTCATCCCATGCACCCTTTCTCCAGTCCCAGATTTATCCCTGCTTTTCACCCCTCCGTGGGGAAGGCATGCTCTCCACTGGTCCCCGGATTCTTGCTCTGACAGCATGTCAGCAAGTAGGTTGTGTGTTGAAAGGGGTTGGTATGGGGTTAAGGTTGGGGTTTTGGGGTATTTTCCTTCTATTTATGGCAGGCAGATAGAATCCCTCCGTCATTCCTCCGTCATTCCCCTGGGGAAAGGACGGGAACATCTGGAGAGCAGCGGGAGAGCATTGACTCATCCTGCAGCTTCATTAACTTCTTATAGCTGGTTATCATCTCCCTCTGATAAGAAGAGAGCAGCATCCGTGGGGTCAGGCCTGTGGTAATTGTCTGGGAAGGCTCCAGGGTTAACCCTTCCCCAGCTGCCGGCTGAGCCTCCCTGAGCTGCCGGGGCACAGCCGGTGCCGGGGAGCAGCTCGGAGCAGCCCCGGGTTGTGTTCTCAGCCTAATGGGGAGCCCAGCTCAGTGGCAGCTGCAGGGGGAGGAGAGGAGCTGAGGCAGGAGGATGCCACTGCACCTCCAGGAGGAAGGGGGCAACGGGCTTAATGGCTATTTCTAGTCACAGAGAATGGTGCCACCAGCAATCAGTCCCTGTCGGCGGGGTGTGAATCCCATCGTGCCTCTCTCTGGGTGTAAAGATGTTTTTGAGTCCTGCTTTGAAACCGGCTGAGCCTTCCCTTTGAACACCCCCCCAGGCCCATGCCTAACGAGGCAAACAAGCTAATTAGGCCACGGTGGAGCCCAGAGCTGGTCGCCTGGGGCCAGCGCCCGGCGGCGGCCCCCTGCCTGCACAGGAACAGCTTGTGGCTGCTCTCCTCAATTCGTGCCATCATTCTCAAGGCGAGTGACAGGTCCCTGCAGAAATATCTGTGGCGAGTGAGAAGGGCTTTGGGGTTTGCCCAGTGCATTCCACTGATGGGAGAAGCTCTTTGCCATGCAACAAGACTCTGAGACCCAGCAGCAGCATCCCTGGGTTTTAGCCATGCACTGCGAGGATTCAGCCCAAAACAGGTGTTGGAGCATCTTGTGGGATCCCTGACCCCACTCTCCTCCACCTGCCCAGCTTGAGACAACCTATCAGCTCATTTCTCCAGGGCAAAAATGGGGAAGTGACTGTCACCCCCTGGTGACAGTCAGTTGTGAATTGTCTGTCACAAACCCTGGCAGAAATAACACTTTTGGCCAGCCAAGAAGGTCCAGAAGTGTGGCTGGGAGATGGCAGCATGAGCACAGACCAGAGCGGGGTCAGAGTGCATCTGGCACTGCCCTGCCCACCTCGAAGATGCCAAGGGCAGAGTGGTCCATGGGATGATGCTGTGACTTCGTGGGGTGCCAGAAAGGCAGCACCCACCTTTGCCCTGGGTCATGTCTGGCCAGGCTGGATGGCTACCCACCCCAGCGTGGTGGCATCTCTCCCAGCTGTCCCCACACTGCCCCAGGGCACAGTTCCCAGCCGGCTGGGTGCTTGCCCCTGAGGATGAGGTAGTGTCTCCCACGGCTGGGTTAAAGGCTTCGCTTCGGGCATTGGTCAATCTGTTTTCTCTCCGGCCTGGGAGCCAAATGGAAGGCACTGGCCATAAGGGACCCACTACGGCTTCTTGACCCCGAGCAGGCGGGCAGGCTCCCAGGCTGCCTGGCCCACAGTGGGGACATTCCAACGAGAGGAGATCAAGGTCAAGGTGACCAAAAACAGCTTTTCCCAGCTGCTTCCCATTCCAGCCCTGCTGACCATGTGTCTCTAAAGCCTCGTCCTAGGAAGTAGCATTTCTCCTCTCCTTTGGGTTTATTGCCCCAGAAGGAAGTGCAGCTGAAATGGCTGGAGACTCGTAATATTTTCTGCTGAAAAATGCTGGCCTGGGAGATGGAGCATCTCCCAAAATGGCACCGGTTTCAGTAAAGCTGCATCTAGGGGTAAAGGCCTAGAGGAGGAAGGGGAGGGGGTTCAGAGCAGAGCAAGCCCACTGTCTTCGTAGTCACACCATGCAATTGGGGGCCTAATACAGCATCTTTAAGAAAGTGCCAAATTTGCTTTTTCGTTCAAAAAAAATTAACCTTTTCAAACCATACCAGATATGTTGGGCTTTTTTATTATTCCTGACCACCTCAGACATCCTCCAATTTCTCCTACAAGGAGAATTTCAAAACATTGCATTTGGCTCCAGTTCGAATCAAAGCCAGATTTTGAAACCTCCAGATCTTTGCAAAAGGGACCAACGTCCTCTGGACGGCCACCACCCAGCCCAGCCGGGCTGAGAGACCTCCAAGACAAACGCATGAGGCAATACCAAAGGATGCTGAAAGGGCTCTTCCCCCTGGACCCTGGTGAGGCAATGTCCCCGTGCTGGCCCAGCCACGGGGCTCAGACAGACACATCCCACCCTTTGACTCCTGCCGGACCGTGGGACAGTTCTGCTCCTAGCGCTGCCCCTGTCCTGAGCCCGGGCTGTGTGATCTCAGCTGTGCTTCCCCCCCTTCCTGGAGCATCCTTCACCACCTCCCCAGGGCAGCTGCCTTTCAGGGCTGGGAGAAGTGATGCCAATTGGGGCACATTCACAGTGTTTCAGGATCACTGGGGGGTGGCATGGGCCTTTAGCAACATGAATTGCCTGGGGGACCATAACACCATTCCGTGAATGCATTTTCCAAGCAGTTCCTCCTGGGCTGGGCTCAGCACATGGTACCTGGCCCTGATGACCGGAGGATGCTTGGGAGGGCCGCTCAGTCCTTCCCATGGGTGCTATCCTGCAGTGGGACCCCAGTGGAATGGTGAGATTCCCTGCCCCATGCACTGGGTGTGCAGTTCACACAAAGCAGAGATGCTGCCTCGTGCTCTCCATGGGCATGTGGAACTCGGGGTCAGTGGAAACTGGGACAGGAATATTTGCTGGGCGGGAGTGGTGGTGGCAGTGAAATCATGGGCTGCCCCACTGGGGAGATGGGGGCATGGGCGAAGAAATCAGCCCCTGTGTCTGGAGGAAGGTCCACAGGGATGGAAGAGCTCTGAGCTCTGCACCAGAGGGGCAGAACCACGGGCTCATGGTTCCTGCTGGCTCTTTCCCTGCAGACGCCTCGGCTGTGGACATGGACCTGTACGAGGCCCAGACACTGGCAGATGCCCTGAAGTGGTACCTCCAGGAGCTCCCGTCGCCCCTCATCCCTCCAGCTCTCTACAGTGACTTGGTCCACATGGCTCAAGGTAAGCACACCCAAGCTCTACCCACACCTGGGACCTTTGTGAGGCTGAAGAAGCTTTGGGTAGACCCCAAAAAGCCTCCCCAGCATCTCCAGGGTGGCTCTGACCTGATCCCCTGCCCAGTGCTGCACTAAGGGCAGGTTCTGAGAAGGACCACTGGGAACATCACTTGTGCCAGAGCAGCACCACAGCATTTGGGAGGTGATCTGGGAAAGCAAGGGGAGGCCCAGGGGTCTCCTTTGCCCCCACCACAGCATGGTCTTCTCCTGCTGCAGTGCCCGGAGAAGGAGGTGCTGCCTGCCAGGACGGGTGGCTGCCAAGGCTGGGTGATGCTGGCCCCAGAAGAAAGCGTTGTTATAATATTTTGGCTCTGCTGCCTGGGAATTTTTTCCTGTAATCTCATTAACTCTTGGCTTTATATGGGCACAGAAAATTCTCTGCTTTTTCAGCTTAGTGCCATTAGGAAGTGCCTTTAGATCCCTGCAAGCTTTTCCACCTCTGTGCAAATGTATGAGACCATTAAGGTTTTGGTTTTATTTGATTTTTTTCCAAATAAACAGAGCAGGGCTCGTACCCAGGCCAGCAGAGCCCATGGTCCATCTCAACAGTGAGCCTGGACCAAAATGCATTTCATATGAGCCCTCACTGAGCTGCTCAGCCCCTCCCAGCCTGAGGCCCTGGGGGCATCACCAGGCACACGTGAAGCCCTTGCCCACCACGTAAGACAGGGCCTGAATCCCTTGTTGCCTGTGAAACGAGGATTTCCCCTTTCACAGCAGCTCTCGTCTCACTGCCAGTTGCTGCAGTATCCTCCATCCCCGAGCATCACCTCCCCATCCTAAGCCAGATTAGTGCCTGGGCAGATCATGTTCTTGGCTGCCTTAAGAGGCACTAAAAGATCACCCATGGCCAGACCAGCATGGCCTTTCCCTACCCTATCCTGATGGGAGAAGGCCACAGGCTCTTTGTGGCCTCCAGCAAGGCAGGGGGGACACATGGACAAGGCAAGGGATAACACAGCCCATCCTCCCTGCCCTGCGCTGGGACACGGAGCCAGAAGAAATACCCCTGGGGCTGGTGGCACAGAGAAGCTGCCTTCCCCTCACCCTTCAGAGCAGAAATCAAAGGCTGCCTCCCTTCCAAGGATAAAAACGCAATTAGGAAGCAATTAGCTGGGTTGCCTCGTTAAGCAACTTCAAAGGGAAGCGCCTTTCCCTGCAGCCTGTGCTGCAGCGGGCTCTGCTCCTGGCACAACAGGGGCAGGAGGAGGAGGAGGGGGCAGGAACGGAGGAGAAACCAATGGAAAGGGGATATTTCTGGGGCTTAACAGAAAAAAATGAAAATATAAGTCTTTGAGGAGACAGTGCTGGGTTTTGGCAGCCTGCCCTGCAAGGCTCCTTCTGCCCTGCTAGAGGCTGAGGGCTGGAAAAGCAGCAAGATGACCACCTGCAAAAGGAGGGGGAAAACATCGCCAAATTCCCCCTTTGGCTGTGGGCCTTCTCCTGCGGGATCCTCTGGGTGCAAAAAGGTGCAAAAAAAGCAGGGATTGGGATAGGGGAGGCCTGGAGCAAAGCCAAACATGCCTCGGGAGCAGCTCGTTGGATACGAGGACTCACAAACACCCCATTACCATCCCAGCTGGGTTGCAGACCTGCTTTGGAGGGGATCCCAGACACCTTCCCCTGCAGCTCTGGTGCACCCTGGCCCCAAGGATGGATGCTGGGAGCTGGCTGGGCACTGGCCAAGCCTCAGTCCTGGAGCAAAGAGCCTCGAGGAGCTGAGTCAGCCCCCGACTGAGCCAAGCTTTGAAGGTGGCTGAGACCAACCCAGCCCTGGGGACCTCCCTGTGCCCCGCAGATAAAAGGGCTGGGACAAGGCAGGGATGGATGATGGCTGGACAGCGACTGTTTCCTGTGCCTGGGGCGGACTGCAATCCCAGGGCACTGATCTCACAGATCACAAGACCAGGGAGCCCCAGCCAAGGCTGCCAGAGGGCACTGGGGACATGGAATAGGACACTGGTGGGAACACCATGGACTGTGGGCTGCTCGGGACACCTGTGATGGGGGTTCTGGCAGTACCTCCATGATGTACAACACCACCAGGTGCCTGATTTCATTCATGTGGGCAATTCAAGCATCGCTGGAAGTAGCTGTACCCCAGTCAGCCCTCCCTGTCCTGTATTTCATGGGGTGTGAGACCACAGTGTGGGGGCTGAAGGGGCCTCACTACAGCCACACCTGCAGCCCAGGTGCACATTTGGGTTTTTGCCTCCTCAAAAGCCTTTTCCCTCCCAGCTTGCTTTATCTGCAGGGGAGGGCTGAGCCTTTAAATTCAGCAGATCTTCCAGCTGGTGCCCATTTCCCCACCTCTGCTTTGCTCTGCCTCTGCCATGGCTTTGCTGTGCACCAGGGCAGGGTTCTCACTGTTCTCCTCTGTTGGAGCAGCAGTGAGGGGTGTTTAGGTGCAGCCCTTGCCATGTGAGAAGGTCAGCCCTCCCATGCTCCCTCCCTGGCTGTGCTGAGAGGAGGAATGTGCTAAAGGCACCTGACAACCTGATCTGGGGTGGTGGGGTGGTGTGAGTGGGTAAATGGGGCTGGCAGCTCCCAGCAAGAGGAGGACAAGACCGTGAAGACACTTCTGCATGCCCTGGGATATCCAGGTGTCCCCCAGCCTGGCTGGGAAGAGATGGGCTGCATAGGTTTTGTGGAAGAGGTTAAGATCAGGGATTCTTGGGTCTCTGGGGGGGAGAAGAGAACTGCCACAACTCATGCCATGTGTGCTGGGGGGTGCCAGGCTCCCATGAGAGACAAGGGGATACCCTGACCTCCTGAACTGACCATTTTCTTCCTCTGCTGCAGAGACCCCAAGCCTGGAGGAATGTGGCCAGCGAGCCAGAGCCCTGCTGGCCCCCCCAGCCCTGCCACAGCCCCAGGCACTGCTCCTGCGCCAGCTCGCCCGCCACTTCTGCCACCTCTGCCAGGGCACCCACCGGAGCCGCTTCTCACCCCGGCTCCTCGGGGAGCTTTTTGGGGAAGTGCTTCTCCGCCCTGTGGCAGCCAGGTGAGGTGCCCCTGCCACGCATGGGACAGGGTGGGTGAGAGGAGGGTGCCCGTAGCCAGGCATGGACAAGCTGGTCTCAGCCAAGCTGGTTTTGCTGGATGGCAGCCCACCAGTGGTCCAGTCCCAGGGTTTTCCGAAGTGGGGAGCTGGATTTGGGAGCTCAGATGCTCAGGCATCACACCCATTCCCACGGTGACCGGGCGTGATGCACATGTGGAACTGGGATACGCAGCCTTGCCTCGGTCCCACGGGAGATCCACCAGGGCAGCTGGCTGCTGTCCCAGGGGGGGTCGAGGGTCTCCAAGGAGGCTGAGGTGCTGGCATTCTCACAGACCCCCTCCTTCTCCCCACAGCACCGAGGCAAGCCCTGAGCTCCGTGCAAGGATCCTCGAGTCCTTCATCATGGCCAGCGAGATGGCAGAGCTGCCAGCAGCTCCTGGTAAGAGATGTCCAGCTGGTGCTGGAGGGGAGGCAGCGGGGGTGAAATTCAGGGAATTGACAGCAGCAGGTCACGGGGCAGTTTTGGTGGCTGGTGCGGTAGCAGGAAGGTGCCCATGTCCCTGTGGCACTGCCCGGGCTACGCTGACTTCATGGGCAGGCAATCTGTTCCCATTGCCCTCCCTTCTTTCTCCTCACAGATAATGATTTTGGGGCATTTCTTTACAGCCTCTCAGAAGGTTTGCAGCTGTTTTCTTGCTTAACGTCTGTGTTACTGCTCTTTGGTGCCAGTGTGATGCAAGTGGGTTCTGCTGCCCCATTTTGGGGTCTTGGTATGCGTGGGGGCTGTCAGTGGAGGGCTGCTGTGCAGCTTGTTTTGGTGAGCAGGGATCTGGATACAGTCTGTGAGGAAAAAAAATACCAGCATGATCATAAAATGGCAGGATGGTTCTTGCTAAAGGATCAAATTAGGGTTTATGATTTTTGACTTGCGTTTAGTTCCCATGTGTGCAGAATTGCACTGCATCCACCAACACACTGCTGCTTTCCCTGTGGGGCATCCCCAGGGTGGTGAAAAGGATGGGCACTTGTCCCCCACCTCTCCATGCATGGGAAAGGAGCTGGGAGTGTGGGTTTTTCTGCAGATGTTAATGAGCCCACCCAGCCTCACCCCTCAGGGCAGCAGTCCTGCCTCTTTCATTACCAACACCAGTGTTTGCCTCCAGCACCTCTTTGATCTTTTGTTCTGCTGGCCACTTTCTCTTGCCAGATCCCTCTTGCTGAGTGGCACCTCATGTCCCACTGGTGTCCAAAACTGAAGCACATCACCCCTGTGCCTTCTGCAGCACTTCAAGGATGGGAGGCAAGTGGTCCTTCCAGGCAGGGATGTACACAGGAGGGAGAAAGGTGCTCAGGGGAGCACAAACCACAGACCTTGAGGACCACCGAGACCTACCCTTGGGGGATCCCATCTCCAGGCTGCCACTGAGACCCGTCTGTTCTCCCACACCAAGCTGCCTAGAGCTCCCAGTGCCGAGAGGCACAACTGCTTCCAGGCCTGCTTGGAGATATGTTGGCACTGGCCCCAGTGAATCTTGTCTCTCTGTGATGTCTCTGGGTCCTTGTCACCACCCTGTCTCCCTGGGGGATGGCTGGGCCAGGCAGTATTATGACTCTTAATATTCCTCATAAATCAGCCCTTTCAGACTTGTCATCTTATTTATTGCTCTCCCCCAAGCTCTCGCCCATGAGTTTGCTGAGATACATATGTCTCTCTTCCACCTGCTGATCCAGATGTTGGGCAGCTGCAGCTCAGCGGTCCCCAGGGTCACCACTGGACCTTGTGCTGTCATCAGCTGTCCCCACCCTGAACTGAGCAGAGGGGTTGGGCAGGATCCTGGGGTCCTTCTGGGTCAAAATCTCCCCTCTGGGCATCCCACAAGCGTGGGGCAGGACACGGGACACCTGGGCTCGCTGCGGGACCTCAGACAAGTCCTGCCACCTCCCCTCTCTTTGTACCTTAAAAGGGAGGATATTATTACTTGCCTGTCATCACATTAGGATGTTGGGAAGCTTAATTAAACGTCTGCAAAGCGATTTTGAGAGCTGCGGATGAAAGGGGCTATATATAAAGTGCAAAGAATTATTATTAGCGGTGGGTCCGTGCCCCGGCCCCGTTCCCATCACCCTGGCCCCGCTCCCCTGCCTCCCGGCACCGTGATTATTTTGGTGCGTGTGTGGAGTTGTGGTTTTATAATTATACATGTAAAACAGCTATAAATACCCTGCAATAACACGGCGGGTGTGTGCGCATAGCACAGGAATAGGAGTCGGTAGCTGACATAAGGAAACCGCGGTGTGACCTCATCCTGACTCAGATGTAAATATACCTCGTGCGAGGGGGCAGCTGGGGGGCTTGGGGGCTGCTGGGGGGCTGCAGGGGCAGTGGCCTCCTTGGCAGTGAGGGTCATGTTTTGAATGGAATCTGAAGGTGTCTGCTAACTCCAGGGAGGCTCCTTCAGGGTCAGGATCCCTCCTCCTTCATATGTCCTGGGACTGACGGTGGAGTCTTGGATGTTAAAATCGTCAGGAATAAAAATGTCAGTTATGGAATTTGGTTCCTGGAGGGGCTTTTCTGGGTGCATTTGCTGTTGCTGAGTTTGCAGAATGCCTTCCTAAAGGCACTGCTCCTGGAGGGTCTCTTTAGCCACCTGTGGATGGGCTGTGAACAGAAAAATGGGTCTGTGATGGCTCCTGAAAGTTCTTTCTGGTGACTATGGGATGTAACATTGGGGTCATGCTGGAGACACTGGTTTGCATAGGGCCATGCACTGGTTTGCATGGGGCAAGGCCACAGATCCATGGCAAAGCTGGCTGAAGCCTGGGGCCAAGTGACCGCATCCAGGACACCTTGCTGTGCTCTCCAGCAAGCCCCCAGCGCTGGGCAGACATCCCAGGGGGACATTCCCCAGCCCCATGGGGGCCCAGGGGGCACACAGAGCCCACAGCACAACCCCAGGGTCCGGGGAGGGCTGTTTCCCGAGCAGGGTGAGGGGGCAGGGGAAGGCAAAGGGAAGAAGTGATGCAAATACCAGCTCAGCTGAAGGAAGATGACTTCATCTCCTTTTCCTCTCCTGGTGCTATTTATAGTCACTTTAATTTACTCCCCTTTGCTTTATTATCTCTCCAACAAGCCGTTAGCCCTCAGACAGCAGGATGCCTTTACTCACCATGCAGCCCAAAGTTCTGCAAAAAAAAAAAAAACAAAAAAAAAAACACTCAACCCACCACCAAAAAAAACCCAAAAGTGGGGGCAGGAGGCAGGGGAAGGCGGCAGAATGCCTGGGCAGGAGCATTGCTGTCCTGTGACGTAGCTTTCTGGAGAAAATGAGAGGATTTTTGGCTCCTTTTGGAGAAAAGAGTGAGAATTAAGCAAGGAAGATGTCACCTTCCTCCTTCAGAGCAGTGGCTGGCAGTGCCAGGGTCCCCTCCTCACCCCAGGATGACGTCCCCCTGTTTTGCTGGACCCTGCTGAGGCAGACACCCCTTGCTTCCCCCCAAGACCCTAAGCCCTGTCCTGCTTTATGTGGGACAGTGGTATCATGCCAGGAGGTGGGGATCAGGCCCAGCCCAAGTGCCTTGAAAACACCTTCCCAGCAAGAAGGTTTGGCATCCCTGGGCTATGGGGAAACTGAGGCACAGCCTCCCCATGGAGTCACCTTTCCAGTGGCTCCAAAATCCAGTCCCTGGGAGCATTGGTCACCAGCTGCCCAGCCTGGACCCCAGCTCCATTGCACCCCACACCCCAGTGCTTGGCAGGGGTGGAGGTCTGCAGTGGTGCTGGTGTTGCCCATGAACATCTCGTGATGTGACACACTGGACACCTCCCAGCCCGAGCCCCATGCAGGCACCTCTGGGACAGCACTGCCGCTGAGCAGGACTGCCGTGTTAAACCAAATTAGAATGATCTGGCTTTGAAGTTTTTAATTAACTTTTCCCCTGTTTGCTTTCTTCTGGATCCAAGGGAAAAGCCCAGCCTCCCGCTCTCCCCAGCTTGCGTGTCAGTGTGTTACAGTGGAGGTTGCAGACTCGGATCTGCAGGGAGTCAGGGGGGAGCAGAGGGCTTGGCAGGTGGGGCCAACCCAGGGGGTGCAGCCCCTGCCTGCCTGGGATGTGGGGGCAGTGTGTCCAGGCCCTGCCCTGCCTCCATGGGAGCATCCCTGCACAGCCATGAGCATCCTCCCCCTTGTCCTGGCACATCGGCCACAGGGTGCCTCCAATTTGCATTGCCCCTTGGTGTTTCATCCCCTCGGAGCTGCTGATGTGGGTTAAAAATAGCCAGGAGAAAACCCAACCAAAAGCCCCTGGGTGGAGAGTAGCCATGAGGCCATGGCTGAGTGGTCCCCTGTGCCGAAACACCTCATTCTGCCTCCCCGAATCTGCAAATAATACAGAGAAAGCAAATTAACAGTGGGGAAGGGGAGGGAAAAGAGCCAGAGCCGAGCCAGCAACATGAGGTAGGGAGAGTGGCTAAATATAACAGATCCCTGAAGGCACGGGGAAGAATATGACGGGGATCTGCACTCCTGCCATCCCAAAAGGCGGCCTTGTGCCTTCCCAGCTGCTCCTCATAATGCAGCCCTGCCCAGTTGATCCACAGAGGGAAACGCCTCCGAGAAGGGCAGCAGTGGGGAGGCTTCTTCCCTTGAGCCATGGAGCAGGGAGCAGTGCTCCCACATTCAGCAGAGGATGGGGGTCCCCCAAGCACCCAGGGTGCCCAGCTGGGAGGCAGCTGCTGCCTGACCCACTTGCAGGCAGCCGGCGGGCAGTGGGATGCTGCTGGGAGACCCCAGGGGTGCTGCCTCCGCAGCTAATTTTAGCCTGTGTTCAATTAATCATGGAGCGGGAGGGGATCTCAGCAAGCCCAGCCTTTGCCAGTGCCTCCACCAGCTCCTCTTTCCACCCTGTGCACGCTGCTGGAGGGTTTGGAGGAGCAAGGGCTGGGCATACACCCACTCCGTGATTTTGGGCTGAGGAACTAAGAGAGACCCCGTGCCAGCCTTCTTCCACCTGGCTTTAAGAGGCTGGGGCAGCCCCAGGAAGGATGTCCCATGGCAGCATAGGGCCAAGAGGGAAGAAGGCCTCCCTTGGTATCTCCTCATGCCTCAGTTTCCTGACATCACTGGCAGTGGTGGCCTTTGCTGTGGCATTTCTCAGGTTGCTTGTACAGCTCTGAGCAGGAGTTTTCCCAGCATGCCAGGGCTCTGGAATGCCTCCCTGGAGTGGGGACCAGTGACACCCAGCAAGGGATGTTTCAGACCTCTGCTGCACACTCTGATGGCAGCCCCTTTCCTGGGATTCACCAGCTCTGGCCCTTTCCTAGCCCAAGCTTTGCAGGTCACCATTTCCAGTGCTGCTTTGCCAGGCAAAGTTGGGGTGGGAGTAGCTGCATTGCTTGAAGACTGTCAGCTTCCCTGGCACAAGGAGGGACACTGGTGATGCTTTCGGAATAGAGGGTGACACCCTTGTGGTCCCACTCTCCCCACAGCCCAGGTTCACCGGTCCTGGTGTCAAAACCATGGCACAGTCCAGCCCTCCCCCGTGACAAGGGGAATGGTTCCTGACGGAAACAGGGCTCGGCTGGGATTGAAACCCTTTTCCTGCCCACACTGCATGGCCGGAGCTGATAAGGCCTGGATAACCCCAAGCATTGTGTGTGTCGTCGGCCCATGACCCGCCAGCATGAGAGGAAACGCTGCTGCTCGGCAAGCCAGGATTCGGGGGGAGGTCCTGTCTATGCCGGTGGCAGGCTGCTGGAGTGCCCTGCAGTCTGGCCAGCCTGCCTTTTTTTTTGCCAGCATATGAAGTTTTGGACTGGCTCCGTTGGATCCTCATTGGTGCAAGCCCAGGTTGCTGTGCCAGCACACGCCAGCCGGCTCTCGGCTGTTCCGTCATGAAAGCTGCCAGCCTGGAAGACCTGGGGGTTCAGGGTGGTTGTCTGGTGTAGTCAGGGTTTGGCCCTTGGGAGTTGCAGGGCTCTTCAGATGGAGCTCTGAACCTGGGTCACCACTGCCTGCTCCAGAGGGCAGCTCCCAGAGGCCAGACTGGCTGAGCAAAACCTCCCCAACCCAGACAGAGCCCCCAGCTTTACTGTCCCACACCATCCAGGGCAGGCTCACTCCTCGTGCCGGCTGCTCACCCAGCCAAACTGCAGGACTGTGTGTGTGCCAGTGCATGTGTCCTCCCAGCTCCTGCCCTCAGACACTGTCTGGGCTGGAGCCACTCTTTCTGCTGCAGTGGCTCTGGCTAAACACCACGGGCAGATTCACAAAAGAAGATGGGGTGGGTGACAAAGTATCGGTCACGCTGCCAGCTACAGCCGATTTTCCAGCTTGGCACCAAAGCCAGGAGCATCCTCTCCTGTGTGGTGGCATTTCCATCCCCTGCCTCCTGCCTGGAAGCGGATGGGCAGCAGCGTGTCACCCTGCTGCCCTTTTGGCCAGGAGATGCCAGGAAAGGGCAATGCTTCCCATAGGGAGTTTCATGCTGGAGCAGGGAAGCTGATCCCACCGGCACCCCTGGCCCCTGCCTCCCTCGAGAGCTTGCCAGCTCTGCTCTGCAGGGGTGGGAGGAGGCAGGCTGCCCGGCAGACACACGAGTGGCTCTTGGGAGAGACAGGATTTGTGCTTTCAGGAGGGAAAATGAGTCATAGGAGGTGTGACAGGGCTGTGCCAGCAGCTGAGAGCGGGACTGGGGTAAGTGGTGGCTGTCGGCTGCTATCCAGGAGGTCAGGCAGAAATGCTCTTACAGGCCTTGCCTGGCTTTAAAATCTATTAACGTCATTTTGCTGTTCGAGCCGAGAGCGGCACAGGCAGCAGAAACGTTCGGGCATGGCTCAGATCAGAGCAGGATTTCAATTACAGTAATCAAAGGTGACACAGATAAGAAACCCCTGGTCTATGGAGCCACGACAGCTGTCCTCTGGCTCCAACCGGCACCCATCCAGAGCAGCTCCATCAAAACCACTGAAGTGGTACTAGGGTAAAATTGGATTGGAATCCATTTTCATCTGCCGTGGTGGAAAGTGCTTTCCCTGCACTCCTTGGGGAGGAAAGCCACCTTTTCAGGGAGAGCAAGGGAGGAAGGTGCCAGGCATGGAGGAGGGGACAATGCCCCCATCAACAGCACTGATGGCTGCTTTTGGATGATAGAGGCAGCAGAAGGAACAGCTGGGATACTGGAGCATCAAGGCTCTGCCTCCTGCTTTCCCCTCTCCATTTCAGCCTGGCCCCACAGGGATGCTCGTGGCTGAGGCAGGGATATGCTCAGCTCGGTCCCAGGCTCCCCAGAGGGATCCGCTGTCCTCTGAGCCCTGCTGTGGCCAGAGCACCCCAGGCTGTGCTGCAGGACAGACCCCCAACAGTGCCAAGGAGAGTCTGGGGATAGGGTTAGGAGATTGGAGGAGAAGAGCCCAAGGGGCAGGATCTGGCACTCTCTTCTTTCATCCTTGCAAGTGGCAGAGTGATGCCCAGGGAAAGCTGCCTCCCACTCCTGCCTCTGCCACCACTTGAATGTGTCCCTGGTCAATCCCCTCCACTGCTTTTGTATCGCATAGTCTGGGATTGCAAATCTTTTGGATGGCAGTAGGGCATCCCCTGCCTCTGACCACCTCACCCCTTCAGGCTCCCACCCCATTGAGCCTCTGGTGACCACTGCCACGGCCTCATGGGACTCTGGCTGCAGCTGAGGGATGGGGGCACCCCTGGGTCCTATGCACACAAGGGGTCCTTTCTGCCCCTGCCCCTACCCCAGCACAGCAGGATCCGGCCAAAACACAGCGCCTCTTTCTGTGCCCACTGGCCCCGCTCCAGCCTGGCTGGGTGTCAACTGCCCAGCCGCAGCGTGTCCCCCCCGGAGCTCCGCCGGGAGCGCGAGCCCTCTCCCAAACACTGGGGGCTTGTGTGGGGTGGCGGGGCTGAATGGTGGGTCTGTGCGGCCAGGAATGCCGGGCAGGGAGGGAAGGCGAGCCGCTTGTTTCGTGTGTTTACCTGGAAGTGGGGATCATGGCCAGGCCCCGCTGCCGCGGCGGCGGGCGCTTTCATGCCAGAGCTAACGGGATGGGGAGTGCCACGCTGAGCCCATCCCTGAGCAGCCTGCAGCATGGCAACGATGGGGACACAGCAGGGACCTGGCAGTGCGTCCTTCCCTCTGTGTGCCCGCACAGTGCTGAACCCTCCTACTCACTGCAGCTGGAGAGCAGGAGCCTGGAGAGGGATGTGGAGCCCAGGCCATCACAGGGGTGGGTGATACTGCTGGTCGTCCTCTGCCTTGCAGCATCAGTATGCCCCAGCGCTCTACAGGGTCCTCCTGCATGTGTCCCCATGCCAGCTGGGTCCCCATCCTGGCTGTATGTCCCCACACTGTCCATGGGTCTCCATCCTTTGCATTGTGTCCCCTGGCAGGGTCTACAACCTGGCTACATGTTGTCCCCATCACCTGGGTCCCCATCCTGGCTGTGTGTCCCCATACTGTTCAGGGTCTCCATCCTGGTTGTATCCCTGCCCCGTCCATATCTCTCTGTAGGGACTGTGGAGCCCCACGCTGGCTGTGAATGCCTGTACCAGCTCTTTCCCTGTGCAGGTTGTGCATCCCTGCACTGGCTGCATCCCTGTACCAGCAGTGTCATCTGGGGGACATGGGAGCCACTTAGCAGCTCTGGGAGAGAGGGGCCACCCATGCAAGCACCAGGTTTTGTCCTTGTGTGAGCCAGGACTGACAGCCACACACAAGCTGCTGGGGAAGGAAATGGGATGATAGCATCTTCGTCAGCGCCTGGATGCACAGGGATTAATGAAGCTGGCTCGCTGTCTCCGGGATTCAGGTTGCCTTATCTGTGTCTATCTGTTCTTACCCAGCCACTGCTAGAGCTGCTCCCGATGCCGCACAGCTAATCCCACAGGCTGGCAGATAGGGCAGGGACTGCTACCTCCACCCACACCCTGCCCGCTCCGGCAGGGCCAGGGGCACGGAGCTCTGCCACGACCTGCTCCTGCCCCCAGGCCAGCTGATGCTGGAGACAACCAGGGGCCCAGGGCAGAGGTGCAATGAGTTTGGCAGTCTCAGTCTGGCAGTAGTACGTACAGGGTTGGGAGGCAGGCACTGGCATTGCCTCTTATCCTGACCTCAAGGCTGCTTGACCTTCCAGTTCTCCCAGCAAAGCTGTGTCTGTCCAGTTAATCTCTATTCATCCTTCAGCTCAAAAAGTTACTGCCTCACAGCCAGGGCTACACCACGTCTCTGGGAGAGACTTATGGCTGTTCTTTGGACAATGTCTCCGTCTTTTGGATACTTCTGGCATTTGGGGAGGGTTTCAGGTGGTGAAGGAGCTGAGGCACCCACAGAGGCTGGCATCTCACCGAGCAGCCTGGCACTGTGTTGTCCCCAGGACACATAGAGCTAGGGCTGGATCATTCCATCTCACACCACAGAGATGTGGCTGCATCATCCTTGGCTCTTCCCGAGTACCTGGAGGACCACAAGTCCTGACTGCCCATCCCTGGTGCCATCAGCAGAGTGCCTTCCCTCTGGCCTGTCGTACCTCTTATTTCTCCATTCTGTGTTGGCTCTTCATGCCCTGGGGCGGGAGGAGCATCCGGGGCTGTGCTTCGGCACCATCCCAAATTTCCGACCTGGCGTGCACAGTGCCATGGCAGCGCCTTTATTTTTTCAGCTGCTTCCCTGTTTTCTTTGCAATTGGGCTCTTTCACTGGGTGATGGTGATCTCAGGGGCTATTTGGGGAGGGTTCAACATGCTGCTGAGCAAGCAGCTTGCAGCGTGGTGCCCAGGCCCTGGACCCCATGGTGGCCTGCCCTGTCATGCACCCCACACTGGCCATGGCATAGAGGGAAAAACATATCACCTGGACTTGGGAGAGACCATGGTAGGGAACCATGGTAAAGGAAGCCACGCCAGGGGGAGAGTGGGGTCAGGAGAGCAGGAGCACCCAGGACCCCTGTGTGAACAGGGTTTGGAGGACTGAAGCCCCCAGTGACAGGGGGATAATGCAAAAAGCACCAGCCCGAGCTGGTCCTGCCTGAAGAGCCTTGCTGGGCTGTTTCAGGAGCAGTGACAACTACTGAGTGGCTGCAGGTGTCTGAGGGGAGCTCTGCTCCACACCCTCTGACAGCTGTTTCTGCAAGACCCTTAAATTGAAACATTTGGGAGTGTTTCAGAAAGAGAAACCTGAGTGTTCTGGGGACCAGAACAATTCAAAAGATCCAAGACAAATTCATGAGCCATGGGTCTTGACCTGAATCTGGAAGCCAAAAGCCCTCATCCAAGTTGTTTCCACTCAGCTTTTAGCAGGATTAGAACAGCAGTGTCCTGTGCTGGCAGGGATCACCTGGGCCAAGCACATCCAGCCCCTGAAATCACTTTGTGCAGGCCCCAGAGTCCATCTTGGCATCCTGGCTCTTGCTGCTGCCATCATTTCCAATTTAGACTTTCCTGTGGCACAGACCAATATAGAAGCACTCTGCAGGATGGCGCTTCCCCTCCCTGGGGAGCCAGGGCTGGTGCTTCGCTTTTGGTTTCCTTCTGGATACTTCTTCCATGACCTGAGATGGGAGGACCAGGAGAGGTGGAAGGGCATCATCTGGACCCCCAAGGAGAGGAGGGGTGAGGAGATGGAGCCAGGGGACACATGGATCTGTCCCTGTGCACCCTCTTTGCAGGGGTGGGTCAAAGTCAGCCCAGGCAGGTGGAGAGCTGGTTTAGGGAAGGGCTTGGAACAAACCTCGGTGTGGAAGGTCCTTCAAGTCCCCCAGTCAGCCTGTCCATGGGATGTGCCTGCTCTCTCCAAGCAGCCACCTGCCCGACCCCTTGTCAGGGTGGTGGCCATGAGCTCCTGCAGCCACTGCTTCTCATTCCACATCCTCCAGCCCAGGGGTGGGGAAAGCCTCATCATCTCCATCCTCCCTCTTTCCTTCCTAGGAATAAAGGTAAAAGCAAAGTCTTTTGGCTGGATTACCCAGGGACTAAAGAGGGGAGAGCTCTCCTCAAGGCAGGGAGCACTGCTAGCCCCAGCTCCCCAGCTGAGAGGTCTCTGGTGTCTACTAAGGGGTTGTGCTCCTGCAGCTACTTTGTCCTCAGGGAGGCCATAAAAAGCATCTCCCATTTCTCCAGCTGCCTGTTCCCAGAGAAACTGGGGGACAACTGGGTCTCTTGGGCATGGTGCTCCTCCCACTTGGAAGACACCACACAGGGCTCTGCCGGACTTCAGCTTCCATGGTCCTAAATGGTTCTGAGCCACTTGTGTCTATGCCACATATTAGGGTCCCCTGGTCCCTACCAGCTCCTCTGCACCAAACATTTCCTATCTGGTGGCTTTGATTTGGTGTCCCTGAGGCTGACACCCAGGTCAGGACCATGCTGCCCAGGCAGCCTGTGCCGCCCTCAGCATCCAGTGCTTGAAACCACAGCCTCTTGGTGAGCATCCTCCCTGGAGAGGCTGCTCTCTGCAATTAATCTGGGCATGGTTTATGCTAACGACTCTCCCCACTTTAAATTATAAATGGCCCTTGGCATGTGTGCACACAAACACACGTGTGAGCACAGAGATCCTTTAAGGCCATCATTAGCTGTAATTAGCAGGATCTGTCACTCATCTTTGGCAGTTAACGATGAGCCCTGAGTCAGAGGAATCCAGCGGCAGATAAAATAAACACGATTTCAAACAGTTTGGAAATAACAAGCCCTCATTAATCAGACAAGCCCCAAAGGGAAGCGCTTCGAAAAGTGGTGGCTTCTTTGCTGTTGCCGAGAGCGGGGGTGGGTGGGCTCCACACCAGCCCCTGTGCTCCCCAAACCAACCCCCCAGCGGGAGTGGGAGTCAGGCTGCTTTCTTGCTTGGCTGACTTCATGGCAGGACTGAGGTGTCAGAGCCAGTCAGCTCGAGCAAAAAACCTGAAAACTGGAAAAACCCACCCAAAAGGGCTCCTTCATGGCCCCTCTCTGGGCAAAAGCCTCTCTGGGCTGGCCCTGAGGTGCAGGTGGGGGTGATGCTGGTGCAGGGGCTCAGCTCTGGGTAGAGATGAAACAGCTCTGGGGCAGCACATCCCACAGCCATCACTCACCCCAAGATGTGAAAGGATGTGTGGGGAGGAGCATCCCTGTGATCTGGAAACACAGGGGAGAGAGGATTTGGGGAAGGGGCTGGTACGAGGGATGTTTCCTAGGGAGCAGAGGGAGCTGGGGAGACTTCTAGCTGTCACAGCTGCAGCTAAATCACAGCAAATAGGAGGGGAATGGGACACACGAGGCTGGTTTATATTACAAAGGAGCAGTCCATCATGGGGTATTTAAAATAATCCGCTTAGATGCACAGTAGCAGATTTGGAGTGCTAAGGGAATTGAAGGCGCTGTGGCTTTGCAAGGCTGGATCAGATCTAGTTAAGACACCACTTAGGACAGTACATCCCATCCTGCCTCGCTGCCTCAGGGGACAGCACACAGCACCTGCAACCCCTGCAAGGCCACTCCCAGCCCAGCAGGGAGGCGCCCAAGGTGACACTGGCCACATCGGGATGGGTGACAATACCCTGTGGCATCTCCCTGGGACAGGTGGCAGGGTTGGGGAGCATGGAGCCGTGGGCTGGATTAGGCACAGGACAGGAGGTTCCCATGAGAGTCCAAGGCTGTGGAGGGGTGAAGGAGGTGTAACTGGTGCTTGGGTCCAGAGGACACTGGTGTATCTCGGTGGCACCTTTGTGCTGAAGCCAGCTGCCTGGCAAAACAGCTCGGACCAGGGGAAGCTCGGGACAGAGCTGCACCCACACTGCCAAGGGATGGGAACCTCCTCTAACGGCATCCATGTGGCATTTCCTGCTCAGCTGGGGCTGGGGACACAGCCCGGGATCCTTGCTAGACTGGGACCAGGGGATTGCATAGGGCTCTGCACCTGCTTTGGGTGAGGAGCTGGGGCTCAGGCTGCTCTGCAGGGCTGCCAGCTGGCCTGCTCTGCCCCTGCGTGGGCTTGCAAGCACCCCAGCAATGCCAGTGGCTGCAGAGGGGAGTGGCTCCTAATGCCACGAGCTAGGCGGTCCTCTGCTGAGGTCTGGGATCAGTCTGGGGTCTATGTGGGTAGGAACATGGGCTGTCTGAGCATCCCTGAGAATCCTAGCACTGCTCCTCTGAGCCAGGCTGAAAGCTCAGCCCCAGGGAACCCAATTTATCCTGAGAGAGGGATTTCATCCCAGAGACTTCGTCACAGGCAGGCATTGCCCCAGAAGAGCATCCTTCCAAGGGCACATGGTTTCCACCTTGGGCTGGCTCCAGGGGTTCAGCCTGCAGGGGCCCTGCAGAGCCAGACCAGCAGCAGCCTCTTGGAGCCAGGCAGCGTTGCCGGACGTGACCCCGGCATGGAGCTGGTCATCAGGCTGCCCATCCCCTTGCTCCCAGGGAGGGCAGGGCCCAGCAACATGGCCACAGAATCTGAAGCTGCATGTCAGATTAGGCCACAGGACTGCCTGCCCCTCTTCTTGTCCTTAACCTGTGCTCTCTGTCCCCCTCCGACCCCACCACAGAGCTGTACTCAACGCGAGAGCTCACTCTGGCAGGTTTAAACACTGTCCCCAGCTCCCCTGAGCATTAATCCGAGGGAGGATTAAGGTTACCAAGCTCCTGGAGCCACCCAGCTCTCACGCCTCCCGGAACAGACCCCTCTGTCCTGGCCCAGAGAGGGCATGGTGCTCTGCTGTCTCCCTGGGGACTTGCTGCTGTCCCCCCCAGCTCCCCGAGCTCTCCTCCATCAGCAGGCATCTCACTGGGGTTGTGCAGCACCTGTTCACCTCTCCTTGAATCACAGCCCACGGATCATCCCTGGGGCTTTGGGGGCTTCCAAGCCTCTGTGAGCATCTTCCCCTTGCTCCCTGCAAGCCCTGGGGTGAGGGTCAGGGTGGGTATTAGCTTCTCCCTGCTCTTCTCTCCAGTGCCTTTGGTACTGTGCTCTGGTCACTCACTCCTAGGTAGCTCTGGGTTCGTGACAACTAGTTTAAATGCATGGAAAATACCTTAATCCCAGTAAGACCCTGATCCCTGCCTGCTCATTCTCCCTGTGAAAGCCCCCCACTTCAGCCATAATCCCCTAGGAGAGGTCATCTGTGTACCCTCCAGCTGTGGGAAGAAGAGACTCCAGGGCACCCACAAACTCCTGGGGTCGCCACACAGGTCCTAGTTAGCACTGCCCAAGAAGTCTTGTCACCTGCAGAGGACAGTGCAGATAGAGATGCTTCTGCCAAGGGTGGGATGGCCAGGGCAGGGAGGGTCACAGGTGGAGCTGCCACCCTCTTGTGCCCCCTTAGTGCCACCAGCTCCAGAACAGAGGTTTTCAGAGAGAATCAGATAAATGTTACCTACTTTTACACAGTTAGGATAATTTTTCATTTCTGTTCTGAGTTACTATATGCTCCACAGTGACCAGAACCCCTGGCTTGCCAGTCCCTATCCCACAACTGCCCCATTCCACCCAGAGGGCTCCCCAGGGCATGGGATTGGAGGAACCCTGGCTTGTGGGGAGAAAGGGGGTCCTGGCTCTCACCCCCAGTCCCATTTCCCCAATGTTGGGAGCTTCTGCTGCCTTCACCTGCCCTGAGTTGTGGCCCCACGAGCTGTAATCCCCCTCCTGCTACACCTGCAGGATCAGAGGCTGCCAGCATTGAACCCATCCCAGAGAAAGGAGGGCACTGGGGGGGTGATAATAAACCCTAATGATACCTGGGGAGAGGGGGAGGGCAACAGGCTCTCTCCAGTCTCTTGCGTCTCTAAGTAGGCAATAGGAAAAATGTGTGTTTGCAGAATTGTCTCTTATATTTATAAGAAGCAAGGACAATGCTGGGATAGAGGCTGAGCTGAGCTTTTAACCAGCCAGATTACACTTAGCAGGAGCATTTACCTCTGCCTCTAATCCGCCTGCCACAAAGACTTGCTAACTCCTTCCCGGATTTAACTGGAAGGCTTCAAATCTTCCTGCAGAGGAGAGAGTTAAGCCCGAGCTGGTGCTGGAGGGCTGCACAGGTCAGGGTCAGCGCTCCTCCCCTTGGGCACATCAGGTTTGGGCTGGCCATTTGAGCCCCATACTCAATTTTTTTCTGGCAACAGGTCCTGCAGGCAGGACAGGCAGGAGATGGGCATGTGCCAGGAGCCCCTCAGTCCGTGGGAGCTCCACGGTGGTGGCTTCAAAACCAGAGCTTGTGCAGAGCAAAAATTTGGACGTTTCTGAGCAAAAATCACTGCTGCTTAAATGCAGAGCAGAGGCAAATGCTCTGGAAGAGCCACCTGGCTGGCACAGCCCCTCTTGTTTTCAGGTGGATTTCTTGTAAGAAAAGAAAACATCCGTAGCCAGTGCTGAGTGACTGGGGAAGGCAGGGGAAGGCTTCTGTAGTATGTGGCCATGCTCTCGTGACTCCCCACCCCAGAGCAGCCACATCCTCCATCACCTGCACAGTCCTCAGAGCCAAGGGCACTGATGCCCAGTGGTGGGCACCAGCACTGTGGCTCATGCCAGCAGAATCCCTCCCCTTATGGGCATTCCCTCTTAGGATGCTTTGCCTCTGTGTCAGGGAGGGGAGAGACAAAAACCCCGTCCCTGGGCCCTGCAGCACACCCCTATGGCACCTCACAGCACAGTGACACCAACACTGCCACGGTGCCTCAATAAGGGATTTTGGTGTGGGGCTTTGGGGCAGGGGGACGGCGACACGGCACGGGCTGATGTCACCGAGCTGGCTGGTGTTGGGCAGCACGTGGCTCTGGTTGCTCTGCAGCAGCCCCACTGCCCGCCAGTGCAACCCTCCAGCGAGGATGTTCTGGCCAGGAGAAGGGCTGGCTCAGCCCCGCAGAGCCTGGCCTGACAGGCTGCCCACCCTCGGTCTTGCCCCATGCTGCCGGCGCTAAGCCTCGCGTGCCAGGTTCACAGACTGAGCCGGGAAGGATGCATGAGCTGAGACAGCAGAGCCAGGGATGAAACCTCCCCTTGACTTCTGGGAAGCCAGCAGTATCGGAAATTTCCCTCCCAGCACAGCTGCATGGGAGGGGACGGCGAGTCCCCTCGGCCAGACTTTGCACAGTCTCTCTCCATCCGGCAGCACCTCTCGGGGCGCGAGGACACACCAGCCTCGAGCGCAGCCCAGGCCAGGGTGACACGATGGCAGCCATCCCACTGCACCGCCCCGCCACCGGCTCCTGCTCGCACAAAGGCCGGAAGCTGGGCGCAGTCGGGGGGTTTCCCGGTTCAGCCGTGGCCCCAGGTGCCCCAGGGATGAGCTGGCTGCCAGCCAGCAGCACCCAGCCTGGCCTCTGAGCCCCTTTGCTGTGCTGCTCAAGGGGCTTCTGCCTCAGTGGGGGAATTCCCTCCCTTTCCTTCACTCAGTTCCCCCAGTGCTGCTGCAGCAGAATCATTATGGGGGGTTCCATCCACAGAATCACCTTCTCCTTAGGCTGGGTGCAGAAAGCACCTGGCAAGAGAAAATCCACCTCATGTGCTTCTGAACTTGGCACTGGGACCCGCAGCGGGCAGAGGGTGCTGGGCTGAGGGTGCTGTGCCGGGACAGGCGGGCAGGGCTGCAGAGCCCCCCCTTCCCCCCCTCCAGCCTGCCGGGCAAGGGGCCAGCTTGGCTTCCGCAGCCCTTTCTGCAGGCAGGGCTGGTGTGTTCACCACAGGCTATGGATGGCCAGGCTGCCGCTTACAGTAAATCTGAGTAAGTTGTTTTGGGCAGAGCATTTGCAGTCCCGCAGGCAGCAAACCAGCCATGTCCTACTGGCACCGTCATCTGCCGCAGGCGTCTCCTGTTTCCAGCGCACTCCTTGGCTTTCCCAGCACTGGCCTGCCGCGTGTCAAACCCCGTCATCAGCACAAAGCCACTTTCCCAGGGTTCCCCCACCTTCCTGGAGACAGCTGATGCCTCAGGGAGAGGAGCAGCATCTGCTGTCACCCCCCTGTTTCAGCTCCAGGTGCACAGAGGAGCTGTAAAGGAAGGATCCTGGGGTACCCAGTGATGCCAGCGCGGTCCCACAAACTGCTGCTCGACCACCCTGTTGCCGCTGCTTTCTCTCATCACTGCCCTCTGGCCATCAGCTCCAATCTCCAGCAGACGGACTGGGGGATTTTTCAGCTTTCTTGGAGAATGTGAAACCTTTGTCCCTGTGGTAGCCAGTGGATGAACCTGAAGCACTAGTGAAGCACTTTCTTTAGGGCTTAAGTGGGATTTAAGTGGTGAGGGCTCCAGCCCTCTTCACGGATAGGTAACTCCAAGCATTGGGAAAAGGCAAGATCTGACTTAACTAGCAGAGTTTCTCTGAGCCCTCAGGATCACATTTTGCATTTCCTTACCCACAAGTATTTTCTCCCCACCCACCTTTTAAGTGAAAACCACTCAGGGGCTTGTGTCATTAGTGACTGTGAGGCTTGGGGCTGCAAGGACTCATTTCACATCTGCACCCCAAGTCCAGAGGAAGGTGAGCTACACACTAGCAAAAGATTCATTCTGTTGAATGACCAAGAAGCAGAAAGCAAGCAAGGCACTAAGTCACCCTAGGACAGACCACCTCCCAGGTTCTGAGCCCTGCCACCCCTGACCCACCAGCCTGGGGACATTTGCCTCAGAGCAGCTCTGCCAGCTCCACGGCATCTGCTGCATTTGGCCCAAACTTTGCCAGCATGGGAAAAGGATGCACAGCAGACACAGGCAACGGATTTTCCAGGGTGAGAGCTTGCTCCTAGTCTGGTTTTTCAGAAGCAGACTGCAAGCATGTGAATCAGAGGTATTTGTCAAGTTGGTTCCTGCAGTGGAAGTGATCAAATAATTGTTCATACACTCGTCTGGCCCAATGGCTTATGCTCACAGAGCAGAAACTTGCTGTCAAGCTGCAGGACTGTGCTTCCCCCGCGATGCTGTGCTTGTATTGTAAGAGGAAGACGCTGAGGCCGCAGGTGCCTTTCCAAGGCAGAGCCGTGTCACGGTCCAGGCACACTGCCAGCCAGTCGCTGGACTGGATTCCTGCCTCCCTTTTTCTCGTAGAGTCTCGGGAGGGTTGTACTTGACAACGGGGTTTTCCCTTTTCTGCTTGCCCAACAGGGTACTTCCAGCATCTTCTCCACTCCTTCTCCTCTCCTTCCCCCTCCCACCAGTTTGCAGTTCCGACAGCCCCTCTTTGGGTTCTCCCCACCTCCCCATGCTCAACACCGCTGCTGCTCTGAGCAAGGATGGAGGGCACACATTCCTATGGGAAACTCAGGCTCTCCCAGCAGCAGCCTCTTCCAGCCCCTAAAGTGACAGTGACCTGAACATTTCTATTCAGACCAACTATTTTTTCAGGCATTTGTAACCTCCTCTAATGTATTTTTCTTTGTCCTTTGGGGTTGAAATTATTATGGCTTTGTGCAAAAACCAACTCTGAAGTGCTTGGGGAGTGGAAACCTCCCATTATACTTTTGAAAAATAATATTAATCTTCCCTCTCCTTTTATAAAGAGCTCTCTCCCTGATGGCTCAGGACTGGAGGTAGGCATTTGATGTGGAAATAGCCCTTGCTGAAAGAGCCCTTTTGATGTTCATTTTTCACAGGGCCAACTCCAAACCAAACATGGGGAGCACAGGGTGCTGGCAGGGCTGGGCTCCAAAGGCTGCCCAGGAAGGACATGGAATAAACGGGAGGTGCTGCCAGACATTTATCCTGCATGCCTTGTTTCTCTGAGCAATAGGCAGGTGTTTCCAGGCTTCCAAAAATAATAAAACCAGGGAGAATTCCATTCATTAAAACTGTCCTTGGCCTGATTCAGCTCCAGGACTTAGGGCAGGTGCCCAGTCTGCACTGAGCCAGAGTGATCCTTTGCCCAGGACAAGACTGGAGTGCCACAGGCCCAGACAGCATCCACAAGCAAGAGCATCCCCATCCTTCCTGCAGGGACATAGGGGACAGGGAAGTGGATTCTTGCTTTGTGACTGAGCCACTGTCTTGGGGTGCCTCTGGTGGCAGGGAGCCCGGTCACACATTTGCTTCTTTCAGTCTGACATAGCTCCTAGCTCCTTATTTAGTGGTTTTAGTATCCACCAACTTTGCCTCCTGTACTGCAGCAGCAAGTTTTTCTTCCCTTCCCCTGCCTCTCTTTCTCACACTGTTTTCACCCATTTTATTCCCCAAAGCACTTTTAAGAGGCCATTCATCCAGGAGGTATTGCCCCAAACAAAGCTGTATTGTGTACGTTTCCCCAAAGCAAGATAAGAGCTTCCCAGTGGCAGGGCAATAAAGGTACTAGCAGCTCTCACAGAGCCCCAGTGTTTGGGATGTGTCAACCCACCGGCTGGGATTTGCATAGCTACAATATCCCTCTTCATTTTCTGGCAGGTTCTTGGCCTGGAAACCAGTTGTATTAAACCTTAGACCAGTGTATTGGCCTGGCAATCAGCACTGCACGATTTACTCCGTCTCTCCCCTTTTTCTTTTTGGAGACAATACACATTCTATGCTTTGTCAGCAGAAGGCAGGGCGAGAGCTCACCCTTTGGGGCATCCCATTCCTGAGAGCTGCAGGCACCCAGTGCTCCAGCAGCTGACAGCTGTGTCTGCGCTCCACAAAGAGCTCGTGTCCAGTGCATGGTCATGGCACCAGGAGACAAAAGATTTTCCACTGTGTTCTCTACCAACCCATGTGTTGTGAGAGAGACTCCGCTGCATTTTACCCGAAAGCTTTGTCCTCGTTAAAATCTGAAGATGTTGCAAGTTTTATCTGATCCTTGAGGAACAGATGAACTGCCGGACATCTGGAAATCCTGGACGCAAGCACAGCTCAGCCCGAAGGCACATGCTTAGCAAGACCAGTGCTCCCAGGACGCAGGGGACCAGCCACACACGTGCTGTGCAGTCCCTCCGTGCACGGGCTGTAAAGCTGATGCTTTCCAAATGCTCTGGATTTGCTGCATGTTTCGAGGACATCTGTGTAGCATAGGCACTGGTGGGCTCAGGATTCCAGCAAACAGCCATAAGATTTACCTGGTGTGCTGGGAAGCTGAACTTCATGCTGCACTGGCTCATCTGCCAACTTGTGCCTACCTCCAGCTGTGCCACTACAACCAGGACTTCGTGAATCTGTGAAATTTTGGGGTTCAATGGATAAAGTCCTGTCCAATGGCACAAAGTAATGTGGTGGTTTGCACATATAAGGGATATATCCTGTATGTTTCTAGAGGATATCTAGGACTCCACAAGGAGTGGCATGGCAGCAGAGCATGGAGCACGGCAGCAGAGTGAGTTCTCAGTGTCCCAAAGTCCCACCTGTCCTCCATAGAAATAATATTCTCTTGGGAATCCAGCATTATTCAACCAAATTCCCGGTTTGAGTTCAGAAATCTTCAGCAGGGAAATAACCTTAATGAAAAAGACAGACAAGAAGCTGACCTGCAAGTTGCCTTTGCTCAAACCCTCCCTGCCCATTTCCTTGGCTGGACAAGGAAGGCATCATGTTCATGTGCTGGATTTTAAACAATCACCCTACACCATGCCGTTTGTTTTATTTCCTTGCTTAGCGCTCAGAGGCTGTTCTTCTTTTGCTTATTTACTGTAAAGCAGAGAAAGCCAGGGAAAATGATCTCCAAAGCAAACAGAGCCATGTTTCCATTTGGGAAAACTTAGAGGGAAAGCGCGTGTAGCTAAGCAACAATGCATGATGGTAAATGGGTCATTTTCCAAGGCATGAATTGCATGTGGATAACTGCAAGGAAAACAACCCCAGCCAACACACGGCCGACATTTGAATTCTTGGCATAAGTGATTAATAAGAAATGAGAGGACTTTTCAATACCCCCGAGAGCTCCCGGGGTTGTTACGGGGGTTTTTCTCCTGCTTTCCATCTCCACCCAAAACCTGGGGTGGGAGTCTCCGTTACTGGGGCTGGGCAGAGCTCCGAGTACGAATGTGTTGCAGCGAGGTTCCCTGGACACAAAGAGTGATGGGTCAGCTCCACCACGTCCCAGGGAAAGGGATGGGGCCAAGGGAGTTGCATGACGGGACTGGGGACTCAACCAGGAGAAACTGCCTTCTGTTTTGGGCCAGAGGGAAGCCAGCATTCCCCCGTGCGTTAGCACTGAGGTTTGATCTCAGCCTCCTCCAGCAGTACCCAGGGGTGGCTTTGCTCACTCTTCCTCCTTGTGAAACCAGATAATCTCAGCTGTAAGGAAAGGGGGGATGGGAGCTTTCTAACCCTGGGGTAACACATTCTGCATATATAAGGGTACGAGTACTAGGATAACACTAGCTATGGGATGGTAAAATCATCCAGGAAGCCAGGAATGGGGAAATTTGCTGGAAGATAAATAGGTGAGATCACTCTGGGTTGGGGGCATAATGTCCACATCATGTAGCTGCTGCATTATGGTGGACTGTGCCTGTCTCAGCTGTGGGTGAAGGGTTAGGGGACCCTTCAAACTACTGAGTTGGGGTTTTTTCAGAATAATAACAAATCTACAGAGTTCGAGCTTTGCATTTACAGAAGTGACCACTCCTCTCGGCTTTTCCAGAATTCCTCCTACTGGGAATGGTGCCACCTTCAAACCCATGCTGGCAATCCAGCTTGAAGGTCACCAAGTGGGATGGCAGCAGAGCAGGGATGAGACCTCACTTTTCCTAGAGGTGGCATTGATTTCCTCTTCCTGCCGCTTGCATCACTGGCTGGGATCAAAACATACACTGCCATTTTTACTAAAAAGAAGGAGTTAATGCAGGAAAGTATTGGGATTATTTCTTCCCTCCATGAATAAAGTTCTACAGTTCCTCTTAAAATCAGACCTGAGGAATTTACAGAGTGGTTATTGTACATTCCTTGGGAAAAGAAAAAAATCTAAGCAAGTAGTTCCAGTGCATTAAAGCAATGAATAGAGGAAGTGAAAAATATTTTAAATTCCTCTACAGTGTTACATTTAAAAAGTGTTCTGGTTTAGGACATTAGAATTGGGGAGGCGGCTTTTTTCTCTCTCTCTTTTTTCCCCTTCTAATTTCTCTGAACTTGTTACAAGTTTCCTTCCATTTTGCTCACCATTTCCAAGCAACTAAATAGAGAGAGGCCTGGAACGATGACAGAGATGCAAAGTGCACAAAGGGACCAGAGTGTGGTCCGATAATTCTGTAATTGGAGCTGCTCGAGGCAAAATTTTTTTCAAGCCAGTGTAAATGGGGATCGCTGAAACCCTTAACAATCGGTCTGTCAGGCTGCTTCTTTAATGGATTGCTCTGTTTAACTCTCTCTGTTTGTCACTGGCAAGATGACAAGAGAAATTAGTGTACTGGAAAATATAAGGTAACTGGCAGTTCCCCAGCCCAGCTCCACAGCCCCGCAGACCCCGGGGTGCCGCAGAGCCAGAGCCCGGCTCACCGGCTGCTCTCCTGCCTCTGTGGAGAAGGAGGAGGAGGGGAGCTTGCAACTTCCTACCCTTCCTAGAGATAGGAAGACCTGCAAAAATACCCTGTGGCTCTGGGGCCGACCTAGTGAAGAGCGTGTGGGGAGAAGGGGGAGGACTGGGGGGTCCCTGGAGCACCGCGCAGCTGGCGGCAGGCCAGGACTGGGGTGGGGGAGAGCGCCTAAGTGTCCTCCCAAGTTGCAAACCTGTAATCAGCAGCGAACTGGCTTTGTTGTCTGCTTTTACACCCCAGATACTCTTTTTTTAAAGCACTGCGAGTTAATATCGGTTTTCTGGGAGCACTGGGTGAAGGGTGGGAGCAGTTACCGTCGGAGAAGGTGCTCCCAGTGCGTGCGTGAGTGTGCGTGAGCACATGCGAGTGTGTGCAAGGGTGCCCTGCTTTGGAGATGCTCCGACACCTCCATTGTTCGCAGCCAGACCCTGAAACTTGGCAGCAACGATGCCCCGAGGCTAGAGATGTACCTTTCACTTTTCCCATGAAATTCCATTCTGGTTTGGCTGAGTTATTTAAAAAAAAAAAAAAAAAAAGTTTGAAAATCACCATTTCCCTTCTGCTGCCTGCATTCCTCAGGAAAACTTTGGCAGCCTGTCAAAACAATAACTGAACGTGAACTTTCTAAAGAGCTGGCCCGGTGCTGTCTGCCAAAGCAGCAATTCAGCACAGCTCAGTGCTGTGTGTCCTTTCCCTCACCCCCCACCCCGTGCCCACCCCCTTGTACGCCCAACTCTGGGCACCCTCTGGTGCAGATGTGTCCACCAGCGTGCAGGCCACTGTCCAGCTGCAAAAGCCACACACACCTCCTCTCCCCTCACAGGAGAGCAGCTTTCTGCTTCCATCCTGGACCGTTACTCCTGCAAGTTTTTTGGGCAGAAGCCTTTGGAGCAGCGAGGAAAGGCCAGCCCAAACCTTGCTGAGGAATACCTTAGGTCCAGCTGCAACAACCTACGTTGTAGACGTTTATTTAAAAAAAAATCTTTTTCTTCATTCTTTTTTTAAATGTTATTTCCTAAGTTAAAAGAATGTTGTTTACAATACAAAGCCAACTGCTTTTAAGTTAGGAAATGCCTAATGTATGATTCCTTGCAAGCTCAGCTCTGTGTGCACGCACTGTGCTCCGACCTTTACCTACGTGAGCCCCTATCCCAAGCTCTATCTCTGCCCTGTGGACAGGGGAGGGAAAAGGGCACAAGCAGCTCCCACCGCTGTAAATAAGACACTTCCTAACACTGAAGTGTTTTGTTTGAATGTTTTTGCAGACCGCATATTATTCTTTAATACAGGTTTTTAATGCAATGTATAATTTTCTAACCAAAGCACCCGACTTCGGCGCACTTGCCAGAGTTCTTCCTCACCACAGAAATGTGGCCGCATCTGGGGTGGAGTGAGGCAACTGTTTTGCAGCCTATTAGGACATAAAATGACTATAAAGCAGAGAGGAGGAATCGCAACCCTTATTAAAAAAAACCCATTACATTTCACATGAAGGTGCTGGAGGATGCGTGGTGGGAAACTGCTGCTACTTCATCCCTGCAGGGATTAATACTCTTAATCTGGTGGCAAGTGCTTTGTGGTCTCTGTGGTACTTTTGGGGCTCAGACTGTACAGTTGATGGGGAAGATGGTGCTTGCACTGTCCCCATTCCACCAGCACCACTCAGGTTCAGGAAGGCAGGATGACCCTCTGACTTTCCCAACACCTCTTCTCCCACCAGCAAGGCCCAGGTTTAGCTCACAGCACCGAGCCACGCCAAGGCCCCAGTGGCAGTGTCTAAGCCAAAGCAGACCAACCCTCCTGCCTTTTCCTTCTCCTCACCAGGAGCTGAGAAACAGGCAGTAAGAATCCATTAACTAAACCAAACTGCTGCAACTGGTTGTTCCTTGCAAGGTGCGGCTGCCTCCATGGGAAGCTGGCCACCAGTCATGGCCCATCCTCCACAAATCCCAGTGTCTGTGCAGCACAAGGCCAAGAATTTCATTTAGTGTTTACTGACGGCCAGGGAGTTGTCCTTGCTGCTCTACCTTCTCCAGGCTCCCCTCCAGCAGGCCCTGAGCTTGTGCTAACAGTGAAGCTAATATGTGGATCTTGGGAGTGGCCAGGAGTCTCCAGCCTGCCCCAAAAATCTCTCATCATTTTCGTGCATTTGGCTGGCAGCACCGTGGATTCAGCCCCCTCCCTCCCTCCGTCCTCCACCCCTCCAACTATAAAAGCCTGTTGTGGCCTACATTCAGCTGTCGGATATCACATTATCATGGCTCTGCAAAGAGGAAACCAAGCAGTTTGGCACAAATGGCTTTTCTGTGTTCAGCCTGTTCCAGCGCGGGTCTGTTTGGCTCCTCCTGAAGCACATGGAAGCGCTCAAAACTTCAATATTTAATCTTGCCTTGAAATGCAAATTGTCAGATCCTCGGGAAGGAAAGTGAGCGAGTGCATGGCCGCCGATGATGCGGGATGACGGGAAGGCAGCAGGCACCGGGCTCACTTCTTGCCTTTCAGCCTTAGCGTGGGGCACCAGGTCCCCTCCTCCAGCAGTTCCATAATCACCATTATTTTATTTCAGTGTTTGAATGTAGGTCTTCCTGACTTGGGGGGACCCAGTGCTCAACCAGACCCTGAGCATCCCTGAGCGCTCCGGGTTTTGTGTCTGTTCCCCGTGGGCACTGCCATGGTGCTCGGTGGTCAGACCCTGTGCCTGTGGAGGAGGGACACAGACAGAGGGGGTTTAGCAGTGTGTGAGGCAGCACATGTGCCTCCCTCTCCCCCCTCAGCACACACATGCACACCATGCTTACCCCTTGTGCAAGGCAGGTGTTGTGGTAGGAAAGGGAGCACCTCATACGTGTGTCTTGGGAGCCAAGCAATCCTAGATACATTATAAGTACAGTTTGGAGAAATAAAAACACATTAATATTCTGTTCTCTCAAGGCATTATCCTACTGTTTACCATTACACACAATCCTTTGCCTTAAATTGCATCTTTGATTAAAGCAGCAATGAGAGAAACCAGTGCTAATAACAAAATGTATTCCGCTTTAAATCACTAAAGTGAAAACATCAATAAGCTGTAACCATCAGTGCCGCCATGAAAATGAAGGGAACCACCATGGGAAACAGCAAGGATGAAATCCACTTTGCCAGCATAAAAGCCAAGTAATTAGGTCTTATGTGGGTGGAACTTATAATGAGGTGCAGGAAGGGGGAAAATGAATTTCAACCCGAGTCTGCCTCCTCCCCCACCTCTGCCAGAGCTGCTAATCTAAGTTTGGGGGCTGCCATAGGGACTGCAGCCCCATTTTTTAGTTCTGCAGGGTCTGCAAAGCAGCATCCACCTCTCCAGCTGCACCCATGCCCAACCCTTGTGCGGTGCCCCTCACCCTGTCGCTGGGCAGCCAATGGCTTGTACCCACAGCACCAGCTTAAATTTTCTCTGGGGGAGTGGGCTGTCCTTCTATTTCCCTTTGAACATGCTGGAACCAATATATTGTATCAGCCCAAGGAATTTAATTTAAAAATTAGAAAAAGGAATCGTATCTGGCTATCACGGATTAATCAGAATTTGTGGATGGGGTTATAAAATTAATTTATATACAGTGAGTGATTTGAATCAAAGCCCTGTGCTCCTCTGCAGCTGTCCGTCCCTCAAGGAGCTCTGTTACTGGAGCAGCCTGCTCTCAATTGCTGGCTGTGGAAGTTGTGATACATCAGCAAACTTCAGATCTTCCCTCATACTCTTCCATCGGGTACAGCCTCTCAGTTACTCAGTGTTGCAGTCACCCTCGGGTTCGCCCCAGCCAGGAGATGTTCTCAGGAGCTGCTGCCTAGTGCTAGAGCAGGAGAAATTATTCGTCACTTGCTCTTCCACGCTTTGAAGCACAAATAAAGCAGACAGCTTCAGCACTGGGTTTTCCAGCATTCCCTGACATCTCCGCAGACCGAGGTGCTGTCCCTCCTTGTGCCTGCGACCCTGGCTGGAGGTCTCAGGAAAGGACTTTTCCTGAATTTCTCAGTTTCGTTTAGCCTTTCTTTGAGTGTGCTTTGCCGCGCTAAAGCCGAGGCTGAGTGCCGAGCTTGGCAGCACTTCTGCCTCCCGCCGGTGCCTGTGGGCTGCGGGCTGTGGCTGCCCATCGGGATGTGGCTGCCAGGCAGGCTGAGGTTCCGCTTCGGGTGTGTTCGCAGCTCAGACTTATCCCAAAGCTTATGAGAGACAGACATCCAGTTTGGTGCCTTTTCCTGTGGGTTGGTGGGTATTTTTTGTTGGGTTTTTTTTGGTTGGTTTTTTTTTGGTTGGTTGGTGTCTTTTTTTTTTTTGTTTCTCCCCCGCTGGTTATGTCACTAGAAAGCGCGCTGGGTTTTTCCCGGGGGTCACACCCGCGTCAGTTACGGTGTCCTCTGACATGATCGGGTTATTACGTGGATCGCAGAGCGGGCAGCTGACGGGGCCCAGCACAGGCAGGGCAGGGCAGGAGAGCCCTGTTTGTGACAGCAAAGCAGCGGCAGAGCGGTCAGACACAGCCGGGCATGGGGA